>NW_024825899.1:0-1583 GCF_019175285.1 Sceloporus undulatus
CATACTGCATAGCTGTATTATACATCAAACTGGTTAAAGGTGTGGGAGGGTGAAGAGGCCCCTTTCTTTTCAACATCTTGGATTGCAGTGGGGAAATAAAAGAAAAGAAAACTTCCTTTCTGGGTATTATTTGGCTCAGATATGAAATGCATGCCTACTTCCAACAGGAAGTTAATCTGCAATCTGTGTTGAGTGTTATGTCACCAGTGAAAATAAATCTATTTACAGAGAATGCTTTTGGAAATAAAAGCTGAAGGGTAAACAATATTCAGAGGTAACATACATCCTGAGGCCCTTTCATATAGCGCTGTGATTCCACTTTACCTGCCATGGCTGCATCCTGTGAAATCTTGGGTTTTGTCATTTTGATGGGGCACTCTACCTGAGAATCGTAAATACCCCTACCTAAACTGCAGTACATCCTTCAGCGTGCAGTCATGGACCTCCCTTCTCACCCAAGAAAGGAGGAGGCTCCAAATCCACCTCCAAAAATCAACAGTCATGACGGTGCCCCTCCAGTAGGAGGCCGACTTCAGGGGTTCGCAGGGGTTTGGGAGGGATCCACGACGGACAAGTGGGTCCTTGACACCATCCGCAGGGGATACAAGATAGAGTTTCATCGCACTCCCCCCAGCACGTTCATACCATCTCCCAAGTCCAGCGACCCCAACAAACATCGCCTCTTGCTGGAAGCCATCGATCGTCTACTCACCATTCAGGCCATCGAACCGGTGCCAGATGCTCAAAGAGGTCAAGGGTGCTACTCCACTTTCTTCCTGGTACCAAAGAAAAATGGAACTTGGAGGGCTATCCTAAACCTGCGAGCAGTCAACCGCTTTGTCCGCAAGAGAAAATTCAGGATGGAAACTCTCAAAACCGTTCTGGACAGCCTTCGCCACAACGACTTTCTCTCTTCTCTAGACCTACAAGATGCCTATCTTCATATTCTGATTCACCCATCTTCCCGGTGTTTCCTACGCTTCAGATATGGCAGGCGCCACTTCCAATACAGGGCCCTCCCCTTTGGACTTTCTTCGGCGCCCAGAATTTTCACCAAAGTCATGGTAGCCCTAGTCGCCCACTGGAGGACTCAACGTCTTCATGTTCACCCTTACCTCGACGACCTCCTGATCAGGGCCCCTTCAAGGACTCAAGCCATCCGGGACACCACCACCATACTCAAGTCCCTGGAAGACCACGGCTTCCTGATCAATCTGGAGAAGAGCTCCGTTCACCCCAGCCAAACGATCATCCACCTAGGAGCCCTAATAGACACGAAGTCGGGGACAGTCCGCCTTCCCCCCGACCGGATCCTGTCCATCCGGACGTCAACACTTCAGGTGCTGCGATCGTCTCGTACCAGTCTCCGGTTACTCGCTCACCTACAAGGTCTGATGATCGCAGCGATCGAATGCCTACCTTGGGCGAGATTCCATGCCAGACCCCTCCAGTGGCTGCTTCTGCCGCACCAAAAGGCCATTGCGCTGAAGAGCCATCGCAAGATATTGGTGCCCAACAGCGTTCGCCAGTCCCTCAGGTGGTGGATAGCCCAAACAGTCTTCCGAGGCCGACCCATTTGGACG
>NW_024825900.1:0-1583 GCF_019175285.1 Sceloporus undulatus
GGAGGGAAGGTAGAGAGACCTTCTGCCTTCCCAGGACAGGAAGGGAAGGGAGGGAGCAAGGAAGGAAGGAAGAGAAGAAAAGGAAGAAAAAGGGAGGAAGGAGGGAGGGAGAGAAGGAAGGAGGGGAAAAGAAAGGGAGGGAAGAAAGGAAGGAAGGAAGGGGGAAAGCAAAGGAGGGAAGGAACGGAGGAGGATGCTCCTTTGCCTTTGAGAGAAGGCTTCTCTGCCAAGGGCTCTCTTTAGGACCCAGGGGCTTTCCGGAGTACAAGACTACCCCCGACTTTGGGGAAGATTTTCCAGGGCTAAAAAGTAGTCTTGTACGACGGAAAATACGGTATATTAAATGTGAAATTGCATCAAGGTTAAAATGGAACCCAATACAAGCTGCAGTAATATAAAAGCCACAACCCACATCTCTTCTGTTTTATACCCGTAATACTATTTTACTTTTTTTTTTTATGCCGTTGCTTTTATTGTCCTGTGACTAAGCTGGCTTCTGGCTGGCTTGGGGGCATGGCTTTTTGACACTGCATGCCCCAAAGCCACCCAGCCATTCAGAGAGGGGTGGCTTCAAGCTGTTCTGGGTGCAGGGCATTTTGACACCACATGCCTCCAGAGTGGTTTGAAACTCCCCTGGGGTTGTGGCGGGGCCACTTAAGGCAACTTTTTATCTTTTCCACTCCTATTTGGGCTGCCTCCAGGATGGATTGGGGCTGTGGCATGTGCTTGCTGCAGCGCCAGGGTGAGTGGCGCTGGGACGACCCCAATCAGCCTTTTTGAGGTGGCCTGTTTTACCCCTTAATCACCTCAGACAAGGTGAGACGGTCTTAAGGGAAAGTGCAGAGCTTGGAAAAGTACTGTAGTCTTTAGATCATAACTTTCTGAATCTCCCAGCTAGCATGGCCACTGGTTCCTATTTAAAACTCAGGGAAGGTACAATGGCAACTTACCCCTCTCCATATTTCTTCAATGAACCACTTCCAACAAGCTCTCTCCATCCCATGGGTTCAATTCAGAGAACGGGGAGATCTGTCATGTTAAACATCATCATGCATTTAACATGGTGCCTAGTTTAGACTTTAACTGGCATCAAATGGGTTGAATTAGTTCACCTCCTTGGTCTGAGGCTCCAAAGGCTCTAGTTCAGAATCTACTGCAGGTTGAAGTTATGACAATGAATTGCTATACCTGATTACAGCTAAATGAATAGACAGATATGTTTGCTAGAAGAGCAGGAAGAATCAATGGCTAATGAACCATCAATTCAAGGCTCTCTTTATTCATTGCTATCCATATGCCTATTGCTCTGTTTTAAATTTAAACTTGTGACTAAGTTAAAATGCTTCTTCCCTAATTCCTACTTCTGTTGATAACTTATTTGCTACAGGGTGAGTACAAAAAGAGTTTTCAGCATAAGCAGTATAGATTTATGCTGAAACCATCTGGCAAGGAACAGATCTGCTTCAGTTCTGAAAAATAATAAAAAAATTTAACATCTTGTAGAATCTGTCTTCCTAAACTTTTCTCTTACTGATATATTTGTTCCCAGACAGGGCAAGCCAGATGTGGGACTTTGTAAGTTG
>NW_024825901.1:0-1583 GCF_019175285.1 Sceloporus undulatus
GATCCCTTTTAAAATCCATGTTCCCCAGAAGGAGCAGAGCTGTGTAATGAGAAAACCCTCTCAGAAAAGACACACACTGACTTCCTTTTGGCCCAAGGAGCCTGGCCTCCTCCTGACTCTGGAGCCTCAGGAGAGAAAGAAATGCCTCTGTTCAACTGAGGCCTCAGAGAAGGTTCTGGAACATTATTCCCCACAGTCACAAGCAGAACAAAATGGCCACCTTTGTCTCAGCGCTTGGCACTTGGCAGTTTGAGGCCTTCAGGGAAGCCATAATGGAGGAGGAAAGGGCCCCAAAGTCGGAAGGGTCCTCAAACAGGATTTCCAAACCTTAACAAGACCTAAAATGACAAACCAAAAGAACATTTCCAGAGTTCCATAGCACTGAGCCATGGCCATTACAGTGGTGCAAAGCAAGAAGGCACAGGAAGGTGGCATTAATAATGATTAAGGTCTGGCAGCAGCTCTATCCTCCCCCCTAGGCCTGATATCATCATCATCATCATCATCATCATCATCATCATCATCATCATCATCTTTGCTACAGTATGAGTGCCACCATTAAAAGCACTGAAATCCCCTTTGGGACTTCAGAGAGAGTGGGCCATGCCTGAAAGGACTGCTGGGCCTCCTTCCTCCCTTCCTTAATGGCAGTGGCCAAAGAAAAGCAGCAGCAGTAGACCCAAGCCAGGCCCAGACAGACCTCAGTGCATCAGTGAAGCCTAGTGGTTCCAGGCCGTGTCCCTCTGCTGTCGCTTCACTCCCCTCACTCCTTCCTCCCTTCCTGTCTGTCTCTTTCTCTCTTTTACACTCTACTCCTCTCTCCTCCTTCCTTCCTGTCTCTCTATCTGTCTCTTTCTCCCTCTGACATTCTGCTTCTCTCCTCGGTCACTTTTCCGCACGCAGAGCTAAATAGAGAAGCAGAAGCTCCTCCTCTTCTTGAGGCTGGCCAATGGGGGCAGAGGACCTGGAAGACCCCACCCCCTGCCCCAGACTCACATTTTCTGTTCCAGAGGCCATTTTGTTTTCTGGCAGCCATTTTGTGTCCCTGGCCCTGATTGGCTGGAATCCCAGTCCCTGCCTCCTTGTGTTCTGGCGGCCATTTTGTGCTGCTTGTGACTGTGGTGAATAATGTTCCAGAACCTTCTCTGATTCCTCAGTAGAACAGAGGCTTCTCTTTCTCTCCTGAGGCTTTAGAGGGATAAGGAAGCCAGGCTCCTTGGGCCAAAAGGAAGGAAGTGTGTTTATTTTTGTGTGTTTTGTGTGTCTTTTCAAATAGACACAGGTCTGCTCCTTCTGGGGAACATGGGTTTTAAAAGGGATCAGAAATGGAGAGGATAGTTTTAATACAAGCATTATTGTTATTCTTCATAACATCAGGCTTTGGCTTCTAAGAGGAGGATTCTCCCCCCCCCCCCCCGCCAAAAGGCTAAAAGTAGCTCCTCTGGGAGGTTTTAAAAGTCTCTTCAGTTTTATTATTAACAGATTTTAATGCAAGAATGAAGTTGACAAACCAGACCATCTCATATTACCAAGAATGAAACAAACAAACAACAACAAAAATAAGGATTAGACAGAAAAACAAA
>NW_024825902.1:0-1583 GCF_019175285.1 Sceloporus undulatus
TTATTATTATTATTATTATTATTATTATTATTATTATTATTATTATTGATATGCTTGTGACTCAAACACACTGCAGAAATAATCCGGTTTCAGCGCTCTTGAAGTGCCCTGGATCAGTGCTATTAGGGAATCCTGGGAATTGGAGTTTATTGTGGCACCAGAGCTCTCTCTGACAGAGAAGGCTCAATGTCTCACAAAACTACAGTTCCCAGAATTGAGCCAGGGCAGTTCAAGCGGTTCAAAACCGGATTATTTCTGCAGTGTGTGTTTTGGACCTTGGTTAAAATAAGGACCGTTAAAAAATTAACAGGATGCAAAAGTTAAAAATCAATTAAAGCATCATAAAATTAAAAACGTGAGTCATTAGAAAATTCAACAGTAACAGCAAGTATGAAGACACTTGCCAAGGGGACCCAATGATAGAATCGCCATAAATTGGAAAGGACTTCAAGGCACACACACAGAAAATAATTTATTCAAGGGTTGTGCAAAATTTTGGCATGGCATTTTTGAGCAGAAAACATTACTTCACGCACAGAAAATTATATTTCTCTGCTGACACTGTCGCTTTCTGTGCAAAATAAGTGTTGCGTTAATAAGAATCCGCCATTTGTCCCTTTCGATGATGGGATTTCTCTGTCCAGTATTCAATCTTTGTGATCTTTTGCAAAAATCACCAGAGGCCCTCCTGGGAGAACCGGATCAAGGAAGGGTAATTTATTCAGTTATTTCATTCACATATTTTGGTTAAACACCTCTCATTCCCACAAAGTATGTTTGTCTGTTATCAGTGGTTCCTTTGAATGTGCTACAAACATATTGTTGGGTTTGTGTTTTTTAAAAAAAAGTTTTTACAATTAGCTACTGAAACCATATCCCAGTTTTTTCACTTAAATCTTTCCTCCTGTTCTTTACAGGTCCCCCCCCCCCCCTTCCTTGCATTTCTTTCCCATTTCCTGAAGCTCAAAAGACACTGATCCTGCCCTTTTACACTTTCTTGAACAGAGACGAAGCTGGGCTCCTTTCCAAAAGTGTGAGGAAGGTAGGGAAAAGAGACACACTTTTTTTCTTGCCTATGTGACAAGTGCAAAGAGCAATGTCCTTTCCTGTAACATCTACACACACACACACACACACACGACGCTTCTAGAATGACTGTTGTTGATATCATTGTGTTTCATTATATTTTAATGGTGTAGCTTTGTATTTCTAGTTTTCAGAAACATCTGTTTCATCAAACCTCTTGTGATAACCCTTCTTTTCCCGAGGAGACAGGTAGATACAAATCAAATCCATAATTTAGAAAAGTAATATATTTTGCAGAAATCAGTACAGGTTCAAATGAGTGGACTACATCTGGATCATAATTGGGTTTGTTGGTTTGTTTGCTCCGCAGAGTCAGCTTGTCTTCTTCTACATGTTTCATAGTAAAATTAACGGTGGCCAGTGTATGTAACAGGGTTTAGTTTTGTTGTGGTAGCTTTTAATGGAAGGGAGGGGTTTGTTCCTCTTCCTCGAAGAATCGTAGAGCTGAATCCCATTTTGGGAGATTTCATAGAGTAATAGAATCATAGAATCATAGA
>NW_024825903.1:0-1583 GCF_019175285.1 Sceloporus undulatus
TGATAATCAATGTTTGTGTTACTTGTGTGATTCAATAAATGTTACATGCATGGTGTTTAAAACCAAATTTGGTGTCTCAATGTCTTTCTCAGCCTTGCTGTGAATAGGTCCATGGGGAGAGAGGTTCTCATTACACGCTCTCAGGATAAACAGGTTGCCCTTACAATCTTGGGCATAACAACAGAAGTTGCCATACACTCTCATACCCCTGTCTTAACCCAGGTTATATATGTATATTTTTATTACTGCAAGTTAAAATGTAGGTTCCAATTTCTCAAAGCAAAGCAGACTTTGAGATCCATTTTCTGCAGAAACTCTGAGGGAAGCCCAAAGTACTTTGATAAGTATTTTTTTTTCCCAAGAGGAAAGGGGGAATCAGGATTCTCACATGTCCTTAGACTGTCCCCAGTTTTCAACTAGAAAGAAACGCAAAAGAAAGGTGGACATTCATCCTCAGGCAAAACATCTGTGAAGTTTCAAAAGAAGTCAAAAGGGAACATATAAGACCAGCTATGACTTGTAAGGAGCAGCAGCCAGAGAGCAAACTCAAAAGCTGAAAATAGGTACTTCATCAAGCAAAGCTGATGCCAACATAAGAATATATGGGACAATACACATCTGAATAGCTTTTTTGTACATGACTAGGAATGAAAGCAGAACTTGGAGAAGTTGTTGTTTTTGATGTTTTAACTGAAACTCACAGGATCAATCAGCCAACATAGCCAGTGGAGATCTGAAAAACTGTTGTCCAAGAAATGGAACTTTCTTAAGAATGCTGAGCAAGAGGCCACCATAGTAAAAAATTTCCCTCTTTGTATGTTTTACCTCCAACAGCATGGAGGAATGTAACATTAGAACAGTGTGTATGTATATGAAATCAAATGTAAGAAGACACTGATCAAACAGTCAGCATCATAGATATAATGTTGGATTTGGCCACACAATCTGATCTGACATACCTTCCTCAGAATCCTGTTTATGTCTCACACATGCATAGATTTCCTTAGGAAAGTGTAGGCCATCTACATTCAGTTTGAGGTTATAGGTATATGGTTGAACATGTGGTTCTATCACACATGAAAGGGCATTGCACAGATTAGAGAGCTAGTCCAAAGCTAGCAAAATGAATGGCAAGAGGAAGAAATGTAAGATACTACATAGAGACAGGGGAAAAAATGAAACGCACAGGTGGATCACGCCTGTCTTGACAACAGTACATGTGAATGGGATCTAGGAATCTTAGTAGACCACAAGCAGAATTTGAGTCAACAGTGTAATGTGGCAGCTAAAAAAGCCAATGATTTTCTAAGCTGCATGAATAGCAGTGTAGCATCTAGACTGAGGGAAGTAATAGTAGCATTCTACTCTACTTTGGTCAGACCTAACCTGTAATATCATATGGAAGAAGGAGCAAGCTTGTTTTCTGATATGCCAGAGACTAGAACACAAAACAGTGGATTCAACCTACAGAAGAGATTCCACCTAAACATTGGAAAGAGCTTTTTAAATGGTAAGAGCTGTTTGATAGTGGAATATACTGTTTCAGAGTGTGGTGGTGTCTCCTTTGGAGGTTTCCAAACAGA
>NW_024825904.1:0-1583 GCF_019175285.1 Sceloporus undulatus
CTCACTACATTCCTGTAAGCAAGCACCATGTTGACACCATCACTGTTCTCAAGCAGGGAATTGAACCCTGATCTCCAGTGCTCAAACCACTACAACACACTGGCTCTCAGGTACAACTATAGTTGGAGTTAATTGAAATAAAATGAGAATTTGTCTCAGCAATATATCACTGTGGTTTGAGAGGACATGATTTCCTTCCGTTGAGGAACTACACAACCTAGGATAAAAACCTAAATCTGCTGGAAAAGCCTTAGCATGGGGGACCACTTTCACTGAACCATGCTAAGCATTCTGTGTGCAATTTAATGAAGAGGTCACAAAAAAGGATTTACCCTTGGTAATTCCAGCAGGCAAAAATGATAGGTATGTTCCTTTTGGAACTGTGAATCTTTTACATCATCACAAATATTACAATAAAATAATTACAGGGCCTCCTTGAACTGTTAAACATATTTTTAACATCTCACTTTTCAAAACCATGAATGAACTTCTTTCCCTCTTTCTATGTTTTGTACATTTTTACACTCCATTCCATGGAATAGCCTTGGGGAAGAGAATTTGCCCACAAACCCATTGCATTTGTCCACCTCTATACCAGTTCTCTGAAATTTCACAGAAAACTTCATCAAACATTACCAGAATACTCTTTTACCAGTTTTATATCTTTGTGGTGTTGACAAAATGGAAAGGTTCTCAGACTTGAACTGTTTTCCTAATTTCACACACCTGTGTTAAAGAGGGTAGCCTCACGTTTCTTAAAATTTCTAATCTATACAAATTTCAAGGCTGGAGTTTTTGAAAAGACAGATCTTTCCATTCCAGGAGATACCCCTAATTCTAAAGCTGCATTATTTTTACATCCTTTGTCTTAAGTATGTTCCTGATCCATTGTAATTACAGTAGGAAGATGCTAACTTCTGCCATTTTGATATTTGAATGTCAGTCTATAGCATTTTTATGTAGTTAAACATCATTTTTATTGACAAAGCAATGATTTAATAGGTTCAGCAACAAGGCAAAATTGTCTCCTCATTACTGGTTTATCTTTAGGAGGGCCAACATGTTGATTATTGTATAAGATAAAGGAGCAAATGCAATTCCTGTTCAGAGGGCTTCTTTTTGAGATAGTCAGGTTAAAACTGGTTGTGTGCAAAAGAGAAAAATGGAGAGTCAGAGTCTTCTAAATAATGACACAGATGTTAAGTGAGGTAACATCAGATAAATGAAAGATCTGAAATATGATAGTCCAAGAAAGACCTTGTAGAAGATTTTGTGGAGAGCTGTAATGAGAAAAGAGGACAGCTTTCACAGAAAGAGGATGATGATGTTTTAAGCGTAGGAGTAAATGAAAGGAGTGAAACAACAGAGCATAACCAAGGGGAGAATCTCAAAGGTCATGATTTAGGGACTGATGTTGGCAAAACCAAGAGGGAATAACAACAAAGAATTACGGAAGAGGAAGACTTGGGCATATAGTTGTAAGAACCTGTTTTTTCCCCCCTCTCAAGTCATTTTGAATTGACAGAAAGAGTGAGAGGGGAAAAGATGTCAGGAGGGAAGCTCATCCAGAAGACTAGATTTTA
>NW_024825905.1:0-1583 GCF_019175285.1 Sceloporus undulatus
TTTGCTTGTAAGGTTTGTCTATCCATATCTCTGATTATGTTTTAAGGTTGTATTTTGTTAAGTTTAGGTTTTCATTGCTAATAGTATAGATAATTACTTTGGGTTGTATATTTGGCTGGGGATTGTGGGTTGTGGTATAGGTTAGGCAGATGGAGGGATGGGATTTGTTGCAGCTGGCTAGAATAGTTATGGGAATGATATATTTTGCAATGTTTGGGATGTTGGCTAAAGAAAGTTGGAGGCTGGTATTAAGAGAAAGGGCTATTTTGTGGGCATAGCAAAGGGGTCCTTGTTACCAGTGGGGCATAGACTTTGGAGGTGGGGGCTAGGTTTGGAAGAGGGTGATGTTTTAGGTTTTGGAGTTTTAATGTATTGTTTGTATTGGAGTGGGCAGTTTTGGCTTAAACACTGTATTTCTATGTGTTCTCAATAAAGTGTTTTGCTGTTTCAACACACTCGACTCTTTGATGCACAGAAGTACTTAATTTGCCCAAAACTGACCCTTTATTCTCTTCTCAGTCCTCAGCTCCATTCCCAGCCGTAAGAACAGCAGAGGCAAACACACACACACACACAAAACATACATGATACACAATAAGAGCTTGATTTCCAAAGCAGAGCCTTCCTTTCCTGCCTTTCCCTCCTGAGTCCAGTTCTGCACCTTGCGCTCCATGGTCTCCTCAAAGGAAGAAAGGAGGGAAGGAAGTGGAGGCCGCTGAACCCCTGGCACATACCTTCCTTTCCCCAAAAGGCTGTCAGCAGAATAAGCAGCAGCATCTAGACCTTGGCAATCCCTGTGCATGCTGAGGAGGGGCATCTAGACCTTGGCAATCCCTGTGCACAGTCTCAGCCCCTGAAGCCATGGCTGCCCTCACAGTCTGTTCTGAGGAGGGAGTGATGTGAGGAGAGCCCTTGTTCATTCAGAAGAATGGCTGGAAGGTCTTCTGGGGGGTCCCTGCGGTGGTTATAATAAGGAAGGAAGCCCCTCCTCTCCCCCCAAAGAAGTGCCAGGCCTCCTCTCCCTTTTTCCTTCCCTGATCCCTCCTCGGGGGATTCCTTGGGGCCCAGGTACTTGGGGGGTTATTATGAGAAGAGAGGGTAGGGGGGACCCTTGGAGAGAGGCATGGCCATGGAGGGAAGGGGGATCCAAAGGTTAAAAGGGCTTCGAGGAGTCCCCTCCCTCCTGGAAAGTGGGGCAGAGAAGAGACCCTCCCTTCTGAATTTGGGGAAAAGTTTGTGTGCCATATACATAGCATCACACAGGATAAGGGTCAATAGCATTGGAAGCAAAATTTTTTTGGGGGGGGTTTCTCTGGAGTACGGAGGGGGAGGGGGCTCTGAGAGACGGAGAGAAGAGACAAATCTAAGGCCAAAGCCAAGAGGAGGCAGACAGAGGGACCTCAAAACTCTGGCAATCCCCTGGCAACCTGGGAACTGGGCATAGAGACCCACAGGATCCGGATTGGGCACCCCCCTCAAATACATTTTCCTTCACAACAACCCTGCAGAAGAGGACCAACAGAGAGACCCACAGCTCAAGAAAGACACACACACCCGGTTCTAGGACCATGCTGAAAGGGCCT
>NW_024825906.1:0-1583 GCF_019175285.1 Sceloporus undulatus
TGCCTGAAATAAGGTACAACATACATTAAATTGAACAAAAAATGAAACCAGCCTTTAATATGACTTCTCAATTTTTCATTTTTCTTCCTGAATAGCACGTAAAAACTGTAACGTACGTCCACAAAACAGACATGATTGCGGATATATTGGAATATCTAGACAAACTTGCCTAAGAAAAGGATGCTGTTTTAGCAGTGCAATCCAAAATGCCAAATGGTGTTACTATCGTGGGTGAGTATTTTTGAGTAATGCATTGTTGTGAAATATAATTTCATTTTGGATGATGATGGTGATGATGATGATTTCTTCTTTCCAATCTCTCTATATGGATCAAGTTGGGTAAGAACAGCAGCAAAATACAACACGTAGCATCAGTTAAAAACACATAAACCAGTTAAAAACACATAACATCAGTTTAAAAGAACATATAAGACCAATACATATTAAAATAATAAGTCAATACTTTAAAATTCATAATTTACAAATCATTTGGATAAGCCTACTAGAAGAGATTAGTCTTTAATTTTATTTTAAATTCAGACAGCACACTCAGCTGTCGAATCTCATCCGGCAGGTCCTTCCTCAGTCTGGGACAACCGAAGTAAAAGTATTCTCTGTGACAGTTGCCAATCTAGTGCTGGCTGACTGGAGTAAATGTCCTCTAGAGGACCTAATTTTATGGGGCGGATTATACAGGAGGAGGTAAACTTGAAAGTAACCTGGACCCAAACCAGGTAGGGCTTTAAAAGTAACTTGCCAGGAAAGTAGCTGGCAGCCAGTAGAGTGATTTTAAGATTGGTATAATATGATCGCTCCTAGATGTACCAGTAACCAATCTGGCTGCCATGTTTTGAGATAACTGAAGGTTTTGAATTGGTAAAGAGCCCAATGTTCATATTACGTATTACGAAAGCCCAGTCTTAGGGTTATCAGCATGTGCACTGCCACCTTTAGAGCATTCAGCTCTAGGAACAGGTACAGCTGGCTGGGACATGCTATTACTTGGCGTGATGGATCCAGAAGCACTCCTAGGCAGGTTACAGATCACACATTTGGGGTGGGCTGCACCCGCCTCTTTCCCTGGTGTATCGGGGCCTCAGTGGTTATACCGGCAGCTGCTGAGGCCCCGATCCGCCGCTTCCCCGCAGCCTGAAAAGGAGTGTCCCTGGGGCTTCAAGCCCCAAGGACACCCCGCGGCGGCAGGGAGGAGGAGAAAGGGGCCGCTTGGTTCCTTTCTCCTTTGGTCTGCTGGGCGCAGCCGTCTGAAGGCTGCGCCCAGCGGACCAAACCAGGAAGGAGCTCCGAAACGGAGCTCCTTCCTGCTCCATGCTAAGGGCGCACTATGTGCCCTGGCGCGGAGTGAGGACGTCACGTCCCCGCCGCCCCGTATAGAGGCGGCGCAGTCATGACGTCCTCATGGTGGCATGCACTAGGGTTAGGGGGGTGCGGAAGCACCGCCCCTTTCTTACCCTAGTACGTGCTCCGCGCATACTTTCGTGCCCATCTGTAACGGGCCCTAGACTGTAAACACAGTCTTTCAGGGGAAGTGTAACCCCTCCAAAATCAGTTGACCTACCTCCTAA
>NW_024825907.1:0-1583 GCF_019175285.1 Sceloporus undulatus
TATGTTAGTGTTTCCAACTAGTATTTGGTCATGTCCTCCATTCTTCTCCAATGTCTTCCATTTTGAGCATGAATAGGAAAGCATGGATATTTATATTAGTGTTTTAAATTTTTGTTGGATCATACACTCCATTTCTTTTGAGTGTCCTCCATTCTGTGCTGCCTTGTCCTCCTCCTTTGCAGAAAACCAGCCCTGGGTTTGTCTACCATCCTTTTTCTTTCAGGTGGTTTTACTTGAAACAAAATGGGCTCTCCTCCATCTAGTGCTGAAGACACCAAAAAAAGATGCATCTCTACTGTAGAAACGATGCAGTTCTCGACGCCACTTTTAAATGCCAGGGCTCCATTTTACAACGCCCTGGGATCTGTAGTTCTGTGTGAGGCACCCGCGCTCTTTGGATTAAAGACTTTTGTAAAACTACACATCCCAGGATTTTACAGGATGGGGCTGAGGCGCTTAAAGGTGGTGTGAAAAGCGGTTATTTCTACAAAACACACTGCAAAAATAATCCAGTTTGAGACCGCTTTAACTGCCGTGGTTCAATGCTGGGGAATTCTGGGAACTGTAGTTTTGTGAGGCATTGGGCCTTCTGTCAGACAGCTCTGGTGTCACAATAAACTACAATTCCCAGGATTCCCTAGCACTGAGCCAGGGCTGTTAAAGCAGTCTCGATCCGGATTATTTCTGGTCTATTTCAGTGGTCCTCCCCAAATTGTGCCCTTTAAGAGATTGTGGATTTCATTTCCCAGAATCCCACACTATTGGCCAACATGGCTGAGGCTTCTGGGAGATGAAGTGCAAAATTCTCTTAAAGGGGACAGTTTTGTGGGGGGTCTACTTAGAATTGTGTTTTGGTCAGGGTTGGTTTCAAATAATGAGTTTGAACAAAGGATGGCAGGATAAAAATGAAGGTTCCTTCAGTTCCTTGGGCAAAGCGCCCGCTAAGGATTATTGAGGAACGTTGAGGGAGTTCTCAGTTGAAAGCCAAAGATCTCGCGAGACTCCGGGAACCTCTCGCGAGACTGAGGCGCCCGCTCGCGTGCCGCGGTCTCCTAGCAACGGCCCAGGGGAAACAGTCATGGCGTCCCAGGAAAACGGCGGGGGCGCCAAACAGCAGCGCCGCTTCACCATGGCCGAGCTCAAACACCAAGCGGTGGAGTACTACCGGAACAACGAAGTGCCTCAACGCTTGGAAGAAGTGCTTAATACGATGTTCTACAAGCGCCCGGCTGATTTCTACGGATATCTGGTGCGTTTCCGTAACTGCGCATGCGCGTTAAGTACGCGCATGCGTATTGCGTCCCAGTGAAGCCTCAGTGAGGGCATTTAGTGAGGGCATTTGTTGCACATGCGTAAAAGGGCAAAAGTGGAAAAAATGTCCTAGGCTACATCTGCACTATAGGAATAATCCGGTTTGACACCACTTTAACTGCCATGGCTCCATGCTATGGAATTCTGGGGGTGGTAGTTTGTTCGGGCACCAACCCCCAGAATTCCATAGCATGGAGCCATGGCAGTTAAAGTGGTGTCAAACCGGATTATTGTATGCAGTGTGGATGCAACCCAGGATTATGGGGGGGGGG
>NW_024825908.1:0-1583 GCF_019175285.1 Sceloporus undulatus
TGAATTCTCTTAAAGATATATCCTCTAGAGACATACTATCCTACATGTCCCATAAAGTAAGCCCAAACCATGGCTGAATGCATAATAACACTTATAATAATTGAAAAGTACCTAACAACTCTGACTCATTCTAAATACATTATGAGCATAATATAGCTCTATATAATCTGCCTGGCCTCCTTCCCATATCCATATCTGTCTCTGATATGTACAATATTAACCAATATATACAATTTCATAAAAAAAGAACTTAAATCCAACCGATCGTTTAAACCCTTGGGTATGTTTGATGACAACTTATGAATCCAAAAAGATTCCCTTTGTAGGAGTTTAGTGTGTTTGTTACCACTATAAAAAGTACCAAACTTGACTTGTTCAATTACAAAGAATTTTAAGGATTCTGGAGAATGATGTAATTGTGACCAATGTGTGACAAATGAGGTATCTAAACTTTTATTTCGGATGGTACTTTTATGTTCCGATATTCTAATTCTTAGAGGTCTTGAAGTTTGTCCTACATACTGTATATCTTCTGACAAGGGCATAAAATCACATAAATGACATTCAGGGAGTTACAATTAGTGAATGAGTTTAATTCATAACATTCCTTTGATATGGGATGGATAAAGGATTTTACGTTTAAAGATTGTTTGCAACAGCTGCAATGGCCACATCTGTGATGTCCTCTTATATGAGAAAGCTCTTGAGCATGTTCATAAAAATCTGTGTGCACTAAAGAGTCCTTGAGATTTCTAGTTCTCCGAAAAGTTATAATGGGTGCCTGTGCACAGCCTGGAATGTTCTGAACTATATGCCAATGTTTTTGTATAATATGTTTGATATGATGAGCAGCATGAGTGAAGGTGAAGGATCCTATAATCCTGTTCTCAGTTGTACTATTGGAAGGGAGAAATAATGTGGAGCGATCTTTGAGGGAAGCTCTGTATCTAGCATGTTGTACTATATGAGGAGGAAAAGCTCTATCCTGTAATTCTAATTGATACTGATCAGTTGCCTTTTCATAATGAGTGTTGATGGAAGAATTTCTTTTTAATCTTAGGAATTGAGAATATGGTAAGTTTTTTTTCAGATGGTGAGGGTGACAACTGGAAAAATGTAGCATGGAATTACGGTCCGTGGGCTTGTAAAAATTACGGACTCCAATCTTATGATTATGAATGTAAACTTCTACATCTAAAAAAAGAAATATGCTGGGTGTTGGACTGGCATGAAAATTTAATATGTTGGCTTACAGAATTCATCCAGGTGAAAAAGTTCTCAACTTTAGATCTATCAGAAAATATGACAAAAATGTCATCAATATTTCTTCCATAATATTGTAAATATTTATGAAAAGGATTCTTATCTGGATTAGTAATATATGTAGATTCTAAATGAGCCATGTATAAATTGGCAATACTTGGAGCTGCTGGGCTACCCATCGCTACCCCTTTAATTTGAAGGAAAAATTGAGTGTTAAATCTGAAATAGTTCTTTTCTAAAATAATATCCAGAATATCCAATAAGAAATGAATGGGAGTTTTTTTCACATTTTTAGAGTGCAGATAAAGTTCTACAACATC
>NW_024825909.1:0-1583 GCF_019175285.1 Sceloporus undulatus
TCCACTTGGTCATGGAGGAATACACAATCAAAACACTCCTGACAGAAGGCCATCCAGCTTCTGTTTAAAAACCTTCAAAGAATGAGAGTCAACCACGCTTGGAGACAGCATATTCCATGGCCGAAAAGCACAGAATTATGTGAAAAACTCTTGCCAAGGGTTGTGGAAGACCAGCCTTCCAAACTCTTTTAATCAGGTCTGAATAGGTTTTGTACAGAATTTAGCATCTAAGAATTTCAGATTTTTAAAAACAATTACAGTGTCCCCTTCCCTTACTGAAAGGATCTGTTCCGGACCCCACCCCCTGTGTAAGGGAAATTACACGTATGCTCAAGCCCCATTAAAAGTAATGGGGCTCGTGGCTGCAGTGGTGGTGCACCGCAGCACATAGCATGGGCACAGTTTCAGCATATGCTGAAAGCCGCATATGTTGCGCCCGCGTTTTGTGGATCTGAAAATAACTTTTAAAGTTTTTGGCAATGCCCAAAGACATCTCAGAAGGTAGTGCTAAGTAAAATTTCCACCATTCCACACCATTGGCTATCCTGGGGAGGATTCATGGAAGTTGAGGTCCAATAGTATCAGCAGAGAAGATATTGCTCACTTTTGGCTGAAGCAACACATCTTTTAAGAACATGGCTTTTGACAGGTGCAGTTCACCAGCACAAAAAGCTCTAAATGCAATATGGTAAGTTGGAACATGATGTTTATTTGTTGCAATTAAACCTGAATTTCTGGAAGCAGCTTATGATAGTAAGAAAGCAGCCTATTCCTGGATTTTTCTGGTGATGTTGTAAGAATATATATCACATAGCTTAAGTCTTGCCAAAAGTCTTCCGTAACATTGGATATAACCACATCTAAAGTTCCACAAAGCAAACACATTATATCCCATCATCTAGTCCAGAATGTTCTGTGTCCTTATGGGACCTCTTGCCCTTGGGGACAGCTTGCGAGTGATTTCTTTACCTGATATCCCTCCTTTTTTCAAATCCTTCATGTTCATTACTGGCTGAACCTCAGTGGTCCTTCCCATGACTTTTTCTTTAAATTCTGCTCCATCTCTTCTCCTGAAAATGTTGTACACATTACAGATTTCCCAACTGTCTATGCTGCTGGCATAGGTTTTGATCATCAATCTTTCTCATTAGAGGCATTTCAAGGGATTTCAAGTGAGATGGGGCTGTGGGTCCTGCATACAAACATGTTAACCAAACCTTAGTCCACTGTGAATATGTGGTTGGGGGAGCCTTGAAAAAGGAGGAAGGGCAGAGTAATATCAAAGGGATTTCTTGTGTAAGGTTTCTGTATGCACTTTTGATACGCTTCTGATGCAGAAAGGATTCTCCTTTTTTTTTTGTCTTCTTTGTGTATTAAAGTTGAAGGCCAAGAAAGAGTTCATTGTAAGTATGGGGCTCGACAGATGGACAGCTCTGTGCCACCTGTCTTTGCCCCGAGTCAGTGCTGCAGCATCGTGTTGCCAAAAAGGAGCTGCTTAGAGCAGCTTCTTTTTTGAAGCGCTACAAACAGGAAAGGGCACCGCCATGATGCTACTTCCTGCCTGCGCTGTCTGGATGCTGTGC
>NW_024825910.1:0-1583 GCF_019175285.1 Sceloporus undulatus
AAAAATAATTGGAACTTATTTCAACTCTCAAAATTACTATTAAAACCAACCAAAGAATCTTTCAGTCCTTCTAATACTTTTAAGATGTTTATTTTGACATGAAGGGGGTCCAGGAACCTTTTTGCCAAATAGAAACATGTTCGGCTGCAACCGCACTGCAGAAATAATCCAGTTTTATACCCCTTTAACTGCCCTGGCTCAGTGCTAGGGAATCCTGGGGATTCTAGTTTTGTGAGACATTTAACCTTCTCTCTCAGCAAACTCTGGTGTGACAACAAACTACAATTCCCAGGATTTCATAGCACTGGCCCATGGCAGTAAAAACGGTATGAAACTGGATTGTCTCTGGAGTCTGGAGTGAAGATGCAGCCTGAATTGGGTCCAAGACACACTGCAGAAATAATCCAGTTTGAGACTGCTTTAACTGCCCTGGCTCAGTGCTAGGGAACCCTGGGAAGTGTAGTTTTGTGAGACATTGAGTCTTCTCTATCAGAAGGAGCTCTGGTGCTACAACAAACTACAATTCCCAGGATTCCCTAGCACTGAGCCAGGAGAGTTAAAGCGGTCACAAACTGGATTATTTCTGCAGTGTGTTTTGGACCTTAGTTATTAAAAATGCTCAAAGTCCAATCCATACTGCAGAAATAATCCAGTTTGAGACCACTTTAGCTGCCCTGCCTCAGTGCTAGGGAACCCTGGGAATTGTAGTTTTGTGAGAAAGAGCTCTGGTGCCACAATGAACTACAATTCCCATGCATCTGAGGAAATAAGCTTAGGTCTAGGAAAGCTGATGTTGCCAACTTTTCTTTCAGTGAGACTCAAAGGTGCTACAAGATCTATCTCTCTATCATCATCACCATTATTATTATCATTATTAAATCCAAATGCAGCTGAAGAAGTGGACTTAACCTTGCAACACTGATATACTGTAGACTCATTCTCTGGGGCTGTGATCTGGAAGCATGGAGGCAATTCCCTTGTCAAACCAGGGAATCCTGGGAACTGTAGTTTGTTGTGACATGTTGAGACACTGCTTTTACCAGTCAGGGCTCCATGCATGAAATTCTGGGCTTGGTGGTTTGTTGTGCCCAGAATCCCATCATCTCAGGGAGCCTTGCAGTTAGAAGCAGTGCCAAACTGGGTTATTTCTGCAGTATGGATGGCAATGGAAAAGAGAACGGAAAAGAGAGCCACAAAACAAAATTCTTGGAAGACAGGGCAGGGATGCCAACTTACCAGGTGCTCTGCCCATGCTCAGAGGCATATTTAATCACTAACACACACACACACTGTCTCAGGGATATCACATTCACATCACACAACTAGTAGGGCAGCCCATGGAAGGGAGGGAAGATGGAGATAAACATCCATGAGTCTACCCAGGTGCTCTGCCCATGGTCAGAAGCACCTTTCCACCTCTTTTACTCACATTTCCTGTATTCTTCTACTTTCCCCCTCCACTAGATTCTCCTCCTGTCAACCCAAATAGTCCTCACAGTACAACAACGACCCTGAGAGGTTGTTGTTGTTATTGGAGCACTCTGCCCAAGCTCAGGAATTCAGAAATTCAAATGTCATTCTAA
>NW_024825911.1:0-1583 GCF_019175285.1 Sceloporus undulatus
CAGCACAAAATGGCCGTCAGAATGTAAAATGGTTGCTTCTGCGTCATAGCTTGGCAGATGGCAGTTTGAGGCCTTCAGGGAACCCAAAATGAAGGATGAAAGGGCCCCAAAGTCGGAAGGGACCCCAAACAGGATTTCTGACCCTAAACAACACAGAAAGGTTTTCCTAATCGCACCCGATGGCTGTGAGAACACAAAAAGTCCCCAAATAGGATTTCCAAACCTTAACAACACGTAAACATTTTCCTGATGCTACTGAAAGGAGGAACCTGATCCCCTCCTTAATTACAATCAATAATGAAAGATATTGATATTAATATTAAGAGTGCCCATAGTCTACAACCCAGCTCAGGTCTTGACCGATCAGGGAGGCCAGTCCAGCTGCAGGACTGGGACCACTTTACCTGCCCTGGCTCAGTGCTAGGGAATTCTGGGAAATGTAGTTTTGTGAAACATTGACCCTTCTCTTTCAGAGACCTCTGATGCCACAATAAACTCCAATTCCCATGAGTCCCTAGCACTGGGCCAGGGTAGTTAAAGCGCTCTCAGACTGCACTATTGCTGCCATGTGTTTTTGTACCTTACTTGACTGCAAATTGTCCATAGCCTGCAATGCATCTCCTAATTCTGTTGGCAGTCCCTCCCTCCCAACACTTTCTCATTTCCCCCCAAAACCAGCACAAAGCTGGCAGATGGAAAGAGGTTTTAAAGCAGCATTTGAATCTGCCATATTTGTTTTTAAAAGGCTAAATGTCCCAAATGCTATCATCAGTTTTGTAGCTATTATTACAGAAAGACGGTGAGTGCAAACTCCTCAAGTACCTTTATTTTCTGGAGTGAGATGGGCTTTTCCAAATGACTCACTGCGATGATCTCCGGTGGTCCAAGCAGCCAAACTGCAGCCTAATAATAATAATAATAATAATAATAATGTTTTATACTCCTCTCTCTTCAGCCAAAAGTCTATCAGAATGGCTTACAAATTGTTAATTAGACATTTAGACACGATGGCTCTTAGCCCAGCAGCCCCTTAACTTCCTTCAATCTCTCTGCCTCCACCCAGTGAATTATTATTTAAATTTTTAAAAAATATTTTATTATTAAAATATATATATACAAACAAACATATATTAATCTTCATATACAAACATAACACACATACGTACTTATGCATTTCTATCTTACATATTAATCTTTCATCCTTTATTAATATATTCTAACAAAAATATTCTAAAGAGGAGTCACTTTTCTGTTGCCTCAACTCTTGCTGTAACCTTTATCTCTCTACTTTAATCCTTTCCAAAAGTCTCTCTCTCTCTCCACCTCCCAGTGAATTATAAAAGGGTTTCCCTTAACCTACACTGGGACCAGTTAAGGAACCTTATTTCTCCTTCTTTACTGATCTTCCCAAGCATCAACTGAGCCAAGACACGTGTAGAAGGAGTGTTCAGTAGTAGATATCCAATACAGTATAAATAACTAAATATAACTGAAATATAAGTCCTACAAGATATTAAGAGTCTTGCAGGTACAATATTTGTAAGTATATAATATTCAATTCATAAAAGCTATTAAAATAATAA
>NW_024825912.1:0-1583 GCF_019175285.1 Sceloporus undulatus
GCATGCACTCATGAGATACCACTATTTGGCGGGCACACATGCATACGCAAAGACAAGCGGTCTTTTTCTCCATCTGTTAAAGCCCAGAAATGTAAAGTACCAATCGCACAGAATACAACACTGAAAGAAGAGTTAACTTATTTAGCATATATAGCCCTTTCTATAGCCTCGGTTCCTGGATCCTGCCTTTCTGATGTAAATTATGTCTAACAATAAAATTGAGATAACTGCTGTTCTGTGTGGGTTAGAGGTATATTTGGGTATAAAATGAGGCAGGGCTGAGATGTATGGGGAGCGATGAAGGCCAAAGTGTGTAAAGCAGTGCTTCTAACTGCCAAAGAATGCCTAGAAAATGCTGCTTTATGGCGCCACATAAAGATGCCTTCAAAATGAGCCCTTTCTATCTACACACACACACACATATACACACACACGGAAAGAAAAACTGAGAGAAGAAGGATGAGAGGGAGAATGAGAGCAGAAAATATTACAAAGGTGCTTCTTTACAGCAAAGTACCCCACAGTCATGCACATTCATTGTGCGTTGTGCATTGATTTAACAGTAGCAAGAAACCTTCCTCCAGAAATCCATGCAGCTAACCTCCAGTAACTTGCAGTGTATATGCGTTTCCAAGAACACCAACCATACAAATGTATGTCTCAGTCATGTCTCAAGATCCCTTCTCCATCCCATTGTTGTTGTTATGTACTTTTTGAGTTGCTTCTGAGTTATGGTGACTCTAAGGGGTTTTCTTGGCAAGTCTCTTCAAAGGAGGTTTGCAGTGGGTTTCATGGCCAAGCTGAGAAACCCTCTTCTCCAGAGTCACAGTCCAACACTCAAAGCATTCCATTATACTGGCTTCATCCCATACATAATATTTTCCAGCAGGAAAAGAATCACACAACTCTTAAATCCATTTTAGGGATCTATGTCACTGGGCTGATAGGTTATGCATGTTCATCATCCAGTTGCTTGTGGTTCTGATAACTCAGCATCCGGCACAATCATTTAGTCTCCCCCAGCCCATTGGTAAAGGCATACAAACTGCCACATGCATATGACCTCCCCCATCTGACTTATAGACTTTCTTGGTGATTAATATGGAAGAAGGTATGAACCAGACCGTTGCCAGAATGGTTCCAGCATATGTTAGACGAAAAGTAGACAGCATGCAGTCTAAATGCACACAACCCTCTTGAAAATTGTGCATCCAAAAGTACACCACTTAATTCAATCCACAAAGTGTGGAAACTCATTTAAAACAAGTATGTTGCTTGCGTGGAAGCGCCAACGGTTGCTTGAAATGGGTTTTCTCCACCTACTGCTTAAATCTGGCAATGGTGTTTGCCACTAATATTTTTAATAGGAGAACAGAAATGAGAAGGACAGACTCTGAGTCCCATGGAGACAACATTGGCACATGGTTCTACTCAATGTTCTCCACGGCTGCACTAGGCCACGAGATATGAGAATGCTGTATATTCCCAGATGGTTTTTGTGGTCCAGTTTCCATCATCTTTGACTATTGACCTTGCTAACTGGGTTATGCAGAGGATGAAACTATCTTGTGATGGTTGTGCAT
>NW_024825914.1:0-1583 GCF_019175285.1 Sceloporus undulatus
GGGGGGGGGGTTGCTTTTACTTTCTCCTGAGAAACTGAGGGAATGTGTCTTGCCCAATGTCTCCCAGTGGGTTTGCATGGCCAGTCTGTTTCCTCCAATTCTCTAGCCACCAAGCCAGCCCCCTCTTCTCCCCCCTTCTTCTTTTTTTCTCCTCCTTTCCTCCTCCTCTTCTTCTTCTCCTCTTCCAATCACAATGACACCTAGCCGCCCAAGCACTCAGGCACTTCAGCGATCTATTGACCACAAAAAAGAAAAAAGAAAAAAAGAAGAAAAAAAAAAGAAAAAAGAAAAACAGATTTGAAAGATACAAATGAGAACGGGGAACAAAAATAGCCCAAGTCAAAATGCATCGAAGCAAGTGACGTCACTGTGACGTTCAATCACCTAGGCACTTGATTGACAGCTTAAAAAAGGAAAAAACGGTTCCAGACAGGCAATGGGAACGGGGAACAAAAAAGTCCGCCTCAAAATACAATGGAGAAATATCAATGGGAACAGGAACATGGGTCAAGAAAAACTGAGTCCGTTTGCTCCCTTTTGTAATGGGAATGATGGACCTGATTTGAATACGACTCGGGAACTCGCTCTGAGTCTGACTCGCAGTAAGATTCGTTGCTTTATTGCCCAGTGGGAATGGGGCCCATGAGTTTTATTCATGAGTAACTGCCATGCCTGGATTATTTGTCATGAGTGGAAATTTTGTAATGGAAGGGCTCTAGTCTACCACTTCATCAGAACTTGGAAGTAACTGGTTGATGATGATGATGATGATGATGATGATGATGATGATGATAAAGCTTTGCCATGGAATTCCTTTTGGAATAAACACAAAACACAAAACAAACAAGCTTCATTTATATACCGCTTCATACCGCCTCAGCAGTGTCTAAGCGGTTTACAACTGTAAGCTAATTTGCCCCCAACAATCTGGGTACTCATTTTAGCGACCTCGGAAGGATGCAAGCCTGAGTCAAGCTTGATCCCCTTTGCTGGTCTTGAACTCACAACCTTATGGTTTTGAGTGAGTGGCTGCAGTACAGGCATTTAACCACTGCACCAAGACACAACTCGGTTACATAAAGATAATGACTTGCCAAGGGCTAATGTCACACCTTTTATTATTTCATTGTAAATTATTTTAGTTGCTTTATTCATTATGAGGAGGGGGTTGAGTTAATGTTTTGCAATGCAGGCCAGTAGCTTGTTGCATTCTAATTTTTTTTAAAAAGAAACTAAATGCAGTTAGTTAGCTTTGAATAAAGAGATGGTACATGGCTATGTTTTAAAACACTACAGCTATAATGATAACTGATTACTTTTGGGCCCCAGAACTGTGATCATTACTTTAGAAAGTAATTTTGCAAGCTCTGGTTGTATTTAATTGGAAAACTGTTCTAAAGCATACTAATGTATCATCAGTCTTTTATGAAACTGCTGTAGTGCAGTGGTATGAACATCTGTGTCACATATGTACATACTGACTTGAAAGCAGAGGGGGGAAAGTGTCCACAAGCTTTTTTCTGGCCATCAGCCCCTCCAAACTCCCCAGACTGCTTATTTTCTGGCCTGGAAAAGGTGGAGGG
>NW_024825915.1:0-1583 GCF_019175285.1 Sceloporus undulatus
TTTAATGTGTGGTTTACTAAGACCCCTAGATCTTTTTGACATGTACTATTACCTAGACAGGTGTTACTCATCATATATCACTGCATGTCATTTCCTGCTTCCTAATGACAAGCAACCGCAGAGCTGGCCTTACTGCTATTCAAGAGGTAGATGCTGGGGGAGCAACAGCAATAGGCTCTGAGTGTTCCTCCTGATCCTCTCCTCCCTTACAGCTCTGAAAAGTGTCAGCCCTGCATCAAAGTTACCCTTTTTCTGCTCCCAAACAGAGCAGCATTTTACCCCTTCTTTGGGGGCCAGAAAAATGCTAGATCAGGGCCACGGTGTGTGGTTGCTGCAGCCCCGATCTGACGTTCAAAGTGGTGGCAGCAAGCCACTCTTTTGGGGCAGTCTGTTTTGTCCCAAAATCAGAGAGGCCATAGGCCTGAGTTTGCAGAACCTGAGCAGAGCAGTGGAGGTCTTAAAAATGTCTCATACACAGGGTCACCCTGAGTCGGAGTCAACTCAAGGGCAGTTAACAACAATAAAAAACCATCACATGATAGAAGCTAGGATTATGTGTTTGGTTGTATGAATCCAGTTGAGATGAAGCTGCTCATCCTTCTTCCACCACCATATTACAGGTAAAGGAAGGTGTCTGTACTATTTTAACCAGTGGCAGTGACTCTACATTTTCATCAGAATTTTAAAGGAAATCTTCTAGTTGGTAAATAAGGAACTATTTGGGGATAAGCATTTTGGAGAGATCTCCAAAGTGAACCTCAGAGTGGGTTCATTGTGCTACTGACAGAGAAGACACTAGCCACCACTGATGGTGCTGCCTTTATAGCATTTCAGTTTGACTGTGTCTTGACTTTCCACCAGGCATATTTGAAACAGGGACCAAAATGGTAAATGGCATGGCTGATTTTCTAAAAGCTGGTTATACTGGCTTGGGGATTAAATACACCATCCATCTATCCTGTGCACATTAAAAACTAGACCTTATACATTCAACAGGTCGACAGAAAATGGTCACCTGTTGATTTCACCACAGTCAGGTGCAGTACATACATCCAACAGGACAGCATAGCACAGTGTCTATTTAAAAGTAATTAATTTCTTCCTACACCTATAAATCACCTGTAACTAGGTTTATTGCATTCACACCATTCAGATGCAATAATTGATATGATTATCAGTCTAGAAGCCTTAACTACATTGGAAAGAGCTGGTAAATTAAGTAAATTAGACATTGAAAGCCAAAGGTCATGCTGTGAATTACAGATAGATTTCCTGAGCGTGAATGAGACCAAATGCAGCACAAGAATGAACTCTAGTGGTTATATAAAAACATTGCATGCGGCTTTTGGGCATCTCAGAACAAAAGATGTTTTCAAAGGTCCACTCCAGCTGCTCAAGGAGAAATCATGCCATCCTTAATCTGCAGCCAAAAGAGACACAAGATATTGGGGGGGGAGGGGGGATGCAGTAAAATGTGGGAAACCAGTGCCTGCAAAATAAGAACAGCTTAAAAGGCAAGATTTCCAATTTTAAGCAGTATTTTTTCAGACAGAAATCAAAGGTAACTCTGCTTACAAAACATA
>NW_024825916.1:0-1582 GCF_019175285.1 Sceloporus undulatus
GTTCTTTCCTCTAATCTCCTTAACTCTAGTTGTTGATCTATTTCAGCTTGTCTTAATGGGAGTCGTTCTAATTCAAAATTTTGTTCTGATTCTCTGGCTTTTATTCTGCCTAGTTCAATCTCTTTTTCCCCTTCAATTTTGGCCATCTCAAGTTTGATTTTCCAAATCTCTAAGCTGTCCTGATGTTCAGACATGGCAGGGTCAACACTAGCCACCAATTCTTCGCTAACCTCACTTTCTTCAGACATTTCTGTCATGGTTGGGGTTTTAATTTTTTTGGGAGGCATCTGTTTAGTATTTCCTTACAAATACCCTCAATTTTTACCTCAGGAAATACTATTATTTGTTTCTTTTGTCTTAACTTTGTATCGAGACACCACAGTATCAAGACAGTTTATATCAGTGATTCCTTACATTTACCACCGACGTTTACCTCAGGAATCACAAAGTATTTATTTATTTATTTATTTATTTATTTCTGAGTGTGCTAGTCTCCTACCAATACCTTCAACTTTTACCTCAGAGACTAGTCACTTTTATCAACTTAAAACTTATTTTCGGGTATCTGGTATTTCTACTCAGATCCCTATAACTTCAGTCTATATCTGGCCACCGGTTCTCTTTTTTTCGGGGCTTTTTTCTTTTTCTTTTTACAGTCCCCTACAATTTACCATTAACACTTTACCTCAGGGACTGATATCTATGTTCCTATCAAGCATAATCAGTATCCGGGCAATCTCTTACACCATACCCTTGACTATTACCTCAGAGATTAACCCTACCGATTTATGCTGTTTTAAACTGTTGAACTTTTACTTTTGAAAAGTTCAAATCAATTCCTGGGTTTCTGGTAACTTCGACTCAGAACCCTGTATGACCAACTGTGTTAATCACACTTTTCAACACTGGATTCCACGAATCCTGACCAAATTTTGTAACAATCTTTCTTCTCTATGATGAGGTAACGAAATTACAGATCTCTAGCCTCAAATATATAGTTGGTATCGTGTTCAAAAACTCATCACTTAGGCCAAGCAGATTGATTGTAAATCAATAAGTTTATTTTAGAAACAGAACAGAATAAATGATTGTCAATAGTAAGCTGTTGTAACTTGTCTCTTAATCAATTAATTACAGAGGTTTATAGAAACTCTTATATCAGATGCGACCCTTTTCCTAAGCTTTAGACCTTCCCTTGGTCTAAAAGAATAAATTTACTCGTTTTAACACACTGTCCCCTCAGAGACTTCAAGACTATAGCCCTTCTAGGGACTAGTCTTTTCCCAGCCTCACTCAACCAACCCCCTTCGACTTCTCCCCCCCTTCTCAACTGCCTCCGAATCTTTTATAGCTCCAGCCGGCCTCTGATTGGTTCAGAGTCTCTGGCTCCTGATTGGCTGACTCAAGATTCCGAGCACCACAATTACCATGAAACTTTCCCTTTTAATTCTATTTATGCTTCCCAACATAAATGAGATGAAAGATTGCATGTCTGTACAGAATTTAAGTCGGTCTAAGGTGGCAATAACTTTTTTTTCTATTCTTGTTATGGTAGAAAGTCATGCAGTGATGTCTACAGTAT
>NW_024825917.1:0-1582 GCF_019175285.1 Sceloporus undulatus
GGCCCCTTTCTCCCTTGCTTCGCTGGGCACAGCCGTCTGAAGGCTGCGCCCAGCGAAGCAAAGCGGCGCCGCAGACCAGGAAGGAGCTCCGAAACGGAGCTCCTTCCTGGTCCGCGGAAAGGGCGCCCTAGGCACCCTGCCGTGGATTGAGGACGTCATGTCCGCGCCGCCCCGTCTAGAGGTGGCGCGGCCGTGACGTCCTCACGGCAGCGGCCGTATGGAAGGGCCACCGCCGTTTAGTGCGTGACGAGCACGCACTAGGGTTAGGGCGGTGCGGAAGCACCACCCTTTTGTAACCCTAGTGCGTGCTCATCACGCACTAAAGTGCCGGTCTGTAACCAGCCTAAGGATTACCCAGAACACAGCCATGACAATTACAGTATGAAAAATGCAATGTGTAGTGCAAATAACATCTTCATTCTCTTTGTTGTATCAAGTATCACACTCAAGCCAACCTGAACTATTACAACTTGCTACAAAATTTTGGAAAACTTAAATTTCAAAGTTTTTGGTGGGTTTTTCAGGCTATGTGGCCATGTCCTAGAAACTCTTCCAGAACATGGCCACATAGCCCAAGAAACCCACCAAAAACTATGGATGCTGGCCATGAAAGACTTCACATTAAATTTCAAAGTTTATTTCCTTTCCCTCTCTCACACTTTTTCACACCACAGTCTCTATTCTTTTTTTAAAAAAATCATGCAATTCTAATACTCATTATTGAAATTTTTGACAACAATCAGATTATACCACCTTGTAATGCAAATGAAGCAAGGTATAGTTGACAGCAGTGGAGGATGGTGGGAGAGAGAGAGATCCAGCATTAAAGATGGATCAAGGAGTATTGGTGGTAGCCTGCATACTATACATAAGACTGCATCTGTACTACAGAAATAATCCAGTTTGACATTACTTTAACTGCCATTGCTCAATGCTATGGAATTCTGGAAACTGTAGTGTTGTTTTGGCATCCGAGCTTTCTGACAGAGAAGGCTAAATGTCTCACAAAACTGCAGCCATGGCAGTTGAAGTGGTGTCAAACTGGATTATTTCTGCAGTGTAGATGCAGCCACAGATGTTATGCCTATTCCAGACAGATTACAGAAGGTCGTAATGATATATTCTGGAAAAGAGCCCATTAGATAGGAGGACTTCTTGCTGCAGTATTCTGTTGCACTTTCCATTTGTCCTTGGTGCTTTTTGCATAGTATCTACCTAATGACAATAAATAAGTAAATCTATTTAACAGAGGTTGTAAATAGCCAGCTACTGAAATGGACAAAACAGTAAAGCACTGATTACAACTTTGGCACTTTACACACCACCCAAAAGGGTGGTCTGCTGGTGTCTGTGTTTGCTGCACGAGGGAACTGCAGCGGACAAACCGCGCGGTTCCCCAGCGCGGCAATAAGAACCCACAAAAAGCGGATTCTTCTTACGGCACCATTGTGACGTTACAAGGGCGCCGAGACGTGCAGATGCTAGGCGTCCATCACATCAAAATGGCGGCACTCATCTGTATAGGGCGCTGCCATTTTGAGCATAAGTGTGTAACACAGAGGCTGTGCAGACCATCCCCCTA
>NW_024825918.1:0-1582 GCF_019175285.1 Sceloporus undulatus
ATTTGTCCCAGTTCGGAGGTCCTGATTTATGGCAACCCTATGTACAATGTGGGTTACTGTGAGCCATAATGATTAGGTTTAAACAGGAAGTGGCATCAAAAAGATATTCAAGAAGTGCTGTGAAGTCCTGCAGAGTGCTGCTGCCAGCCTGAAAGGTCACTCAGGCAGGGAGGCTGGGTTCTAAATTGTGAGACCAGAGGGAGAGGCAAGGCCTAGTATGCCTCACAGAGCCTTTGCTAGAGTAGTGACAAGCATTTTGCCCCAGAGTGGTTTGTTACTAGTGTGGATGGTGTCGATGTATTCAGTGCGCCCGCATTTTTCCATTTTATATAAGGAGCACCATTTTACAATGCCATTGTATTTAGTGGGACTTGAGCATCAACGGATTTTGGCATCCATGGGGTGGGGTCCTGGAACCAAACCACAGCAGATACCAAGAGTCCCACTGTATTGCAGGCAAACACTTTTTAAAGCCCTAAATGGTTTGGTCTAGGTCTTCCTAAGGATTATCTCCACTTGCACAGTCCCATTCATACATTTTGACTCTTTTCAGGAATCCTTGTTATGTGTTTGTCACTAAGTTCAGTTAGGCTGCAGTGTATGAGAGGCAAGGCATCCACGGAGCTTTGCTTTATGCTTCCGATTCCTTTATGCCCAGACCCAATGGTATCTGCACTTAAAGTCAAAAAGGCATTAAAATTCCACAGACTTTCAAGAGAAAACAAAGGCCAAATTAACAGTTTAAAAGGGGGAAGGGATATCAGAAATGTTTAAATTTTTTAGATCCCACCCCCAAATAGATTTTGATTTTATAAACCCAATCTATTTCTCATATTTATCCATTTTTAGAAAATTACTGGCCCCTGCTCTCTCTTTCTCTCTGGGACTCTTACCTTTCCTTTTTGGGAAAAAAATACAAGTAGTCTACTATATTACATAAAAGAGAACCAACCCAAGGCCTTTAACTGCTGAAGTAATGAGAAAAAAGCAACAATATAAAAAGATAAGGTGGAAATGTTATTACTTAAAGCAATTTTTACTCTTCTACACAAGATCTGGCAACCCAATTTATTGTCTTTAAGATTGTAGAGCAAAACCTGTAAACCTACCGATTCAAAATCAAGAGGAAGAGGTGGACCACATCGGGGTTTTTTTTAATGTCCTTCCACATTTGGCAGAGTCAGGGGTGACAGACCCCCATGAATGTGAAAAAACTGCAAATAAAAAAACACTATTCTTTCTACCTGAAAGAACACCTCTCTAGGAATCTCCAGGTCCTCCAGTGTAACTATGATCAAGATCTGCCAGAAATTGACCATAGAATCATGTTCGAGAACCTACAAATGCCTAGAGAAGTGTTTTCTTTAGGCACGTCTAGGTTCACCAGCACAATTCTATGGTCAACATCCAGCAGAGTCGTGTTGGAGGGTCTAGAGATTCATAGAGAGAACATATTAATCAAATCTGCAAATAATCAAATCCACAAAAACCAAAATGGCAGTGAATGTCTCTAAAGGTTGTAATGAAAGAAACTTTTACTCATTTTTATCCACATACACCTTCTAATGAGACCTGGATATAC
>NW_024825919.1:0-500 GCF_019175285.1 Sceloporus undulatus
GGCTTACTTCTCTTTGTGACATTCCTCCAGCTGTCTGCCTCCTCTGTTTGGCAAGTGACCTCTTCCGCCCTAGCATCTTCCTCTGCGTGGTACTCATCCAAGATGGTTAGTTCTATTGTGCCCAGGAAATCCTCTTGTTCTCTAATATGCTGAAGTGTAGCTACTCTGGCCTCCAGCTGCTGCACTTTCTCCTCCAAGAGTGCTACCAACTTGCACTTGGTGCATGTGAAGTTGTCCACTTCTGTAGGCAAGAAGAGAAAGATGCCACAAGAGTTGCAGGAGACTGCAGCAGATCCCTCGTTGTCCATACTGCAAAGTCTTTAGTAATGAATATAACAGTCAATCTAGTGGGAATACTTCTTTAAAGGAAAGTACTGGCTGCTATCCTACACTTAAAGGGAAGGTTCTGTTTCAATATCTGATTCTAACCTGATGACACTTGAGCAGAGATGTTGAGTTAAAGAAAACAAAAATTCGGCTCTGGAAGTTGGTATATAAAG
>NW_024825919.1:600-1582 GCF_019175285.1 Sceloporus undulatus
TCTGGCCGGACTCCTTTTGGCCTTTGCTCTTCTGACTAGTAGAAATGGCCCCTAGTAGTAATTTCAGCCCACATGGACAGAGTCTTCTCTAGTGATTTGCAGTATTCAGCATTCAGCTCTTCCTCATCTTCATAAGGGGAACAATTCCCAGCCATGGTGACTTCTCCTTCTCCTCAGGTTTACACTGAGGGGAACATTTCAGGAAAAAAAAATCCTATTTTCACCACCCACCCCAGCTTTTTCTGAGTCACTTTCTGCCAAGATTTATGACCCCTGTGCCCAGATATATGGTCCACTTGTGTTTAGACCTAACAGGCCTAGAGCATGCCACCTCTTGCCAAAGATGACTGGGAAAACATCTCATGCACTCTTGATGTTCCTTGAGGTGTTCCAAAAATTACAGTGAACATGTGGTACAGTTCATATTATACAGTCATATTGTCAAGTAGGAAATGAGAGCTGGATGAAGGGAATTTCTTTCTCTTACACTTGCCTGTGCTGTTTTCGTCATTTGGTGGAATGTGTTCATTTATAGTAGGGCTGAGGAATGTGCAACCTGTGGGTCACATATGGTCTACTGTGGCCAAATATGGTCCTGGAACTCCAGACCCCCACTTTTAAAAATGCATTTAAACTTTCTAAATTTAAAATATTAATTTAGTGTGGTGTATTTTTCACCCAAGAGAGCCAGCATGGTATAGTGATTTGAGCATTGGGCAATGATTGGAGGAAATGGTTTGAATTCCTGCTTGGCCATGAAACCCACTGGGTAATCTTGTGCAAGTCACATGTTCTCAGCCTCGGGGGGAAGGCAATGGCCTTAGGGTCACTATAAGTCAGAAATTACTTGAAGCCACACAACAATTTTTTCACTCAACATCCCAGACACAATGGGTCTTGCCTCCCTGCCAAATCTTTTAAACAAACAAATCCAAAATTCACCCTCAAGACTTCCTCCTTCTTCTAGGAGAAATGGCATCAC
>NW_024825920.1:0-1582 GCF_019175285.1 Sceloporus undulatus
TGTAAGGTTTGTCTATCTATATGTCTATGTTTTAAGGTTGTATTTTGTTAAGTTTGGGTTTTTATTGGTAATAGTATATGTAGATAATTACTTTGGCTTGTAAATTGTGGGTTGTGGTATAGTTTAGGTAGCTTGGGGGGGCTGGGATTTGTTATATATGAGTTATGGGAATGATAGCTTTTGAAATTTGTGGCATGTTGGCTGAAGAAAGTTGGAGGTCGGTATTCAAAGAAAGGGCTAGTTTGTGGGAATTGCAAAGGGGCCTTGTTACCTTTGGGGCATAGACTGTGGGAATTGGAGGTGGGGGCTAGGTTTGGAAGAGGGTGATATTTTAGGTTTTGGGGTTTTAATATATTGTTTGGATTGGAGTTGGCAGTTCTGGCTTAAACACTGAATTTCTATGTGTTCTCAATAAAGTTCTTTGCTATTTCAACACACTGGACTCTTTGATGCACAGAAGTTCTGAATTTGCCCAAAACTGAACCTTTCTTCTCTCCCCAGTCCTCAGCTCCATTCCCAGCCATAACAACAGCAGAGGCAAATACACACACTCACACACACACACATACAGGATACCCAGAGAGAGCTTTATTTCCAAATCAGAGCCTTCCTTTCCTGACTTTCCCTCCTGAGTCCAGCTCTGCACCTTGGGCTCCATTGCTGTCTCCTCAAAGGAAGAAAGGAGGGAAGGAAGGGGAAGCTGCTGAACCCCCGACACATACCTTCCTTTCCTGCAAAGACCACCAGTAGAATAAGCAGCAGCATCTAGAGCCTCCCTTCTGATGCCTCATTTGGAGAAGGGTTTTGTGCCAAATAGCTTCATACAGGATAGGGTTCAATAGCATTGGAAGCAACATGGGGGGGGGGGGGAGAAGTTTTCTCTGCAGTTCTGGGGGAGGGGTCTCTGTCTGAGGGGGGAGAGAAGAACCAAAATCTAAGCCAAAGCCAAGAGAAGGGAGACAGAGACCTCAAATCTCTGGCAAACCCCGGCAACCCGGGAACTAGGCTTAGACGCCCACAGGATCCGAATTGGGTACCCCCCTCACATACTTACCTTTTCCCTCACAACAACCCTGCAGAGGAGGACCAACAGAGAGACTCACAGCCCCAGAAACACCCCCCCTTGGTTATGGAAGCATTCTGAAAGGGCCTTGGATACCCCTGAAGGGATGTTGTTGTTGTTGTTGTTGTTGTTGTTGTTGTTATTTTTATTATTTCTTTATATTCCACCTTTTCTCAAAGGAATCAAAGTGGATTACAGTAATAAAATAACATACAATTTCAGAAATACAATTAAAATTCCAAACCCCCAAACCTCCTCCCAATTATAAATGGGTCATTTTCTGAAGGCGAGAGGGGAGGGCAGGAACGATACATCAGTAACAATTTCCATAACAGTAACGATGGCAAGGGTAAGGGTCAGGGGGGGAGGGAGAAGCATTCAATAGATCTAATCTAGTCTGGAAAGGCCTGCCAAAGAGATCCATCTTAAGAGCCTTCCTAAAGGCTTCCAAGGTGGAAATATGACGGATCTTATCCGGAGGTCGTTCCAGAGCCTGGGAGCAGCTGATGAGAAGGACCT
>NW_024825921.1:0-1582 GCF_019175285.1 Sceloporus undulatus
GTCATGAACACACACCTTTTTGCCCGTCTGTATCCCGCCTCAGTTTCACATCCACTAGCAGTAAGTTCAAGATCATGAGATATTGATGGTAGTGATAGATCTTGAGGTTTTCGTCTTTTTGATAAGTGTATTGTATCTTTGCTTGCAGTTTTACCTGTTGAGTACCCAACTGTTCCCTTGCTTTCTACTTGTAGAAGGTACATTTTTTGGACTTCACTGGATAACCATTCCCCTTCTATTTTGGGAATATCAAAATTTTTTCCAGGGCATCATATTTTCCCCTATTAACACATTCATCAGAAATCTTTAGCACCTTGTCAAGCTTTGATTATATCATCCGATCTGAAACATGTGGGAAATTTAATTTGTTTTCCCATAATTTAGTAATTTCCTTAGAGATTTCTGCTACTCGCTCCTTTCTATCTTTAATTTATGCTCCAAGCAATTGGTATCTCCCAATAATTTGTGTTTTCAGCAGTATTCTGCTTTTATTTACTAGAGAAACTTCTTCTAATGGCACATTACTTCCTGTTTTATGTGACTTCTGAAATTGAACAAGATGTTTGGTCCAAGTATGTTTGTTCAGTATGGTTTTGAAACTCTTCATGTGCAACATTGCTTTACACTATTAAATACAAAAAACAGGCTTAAACATGTTCTAAATGTTTTAAATCATGTTTATAAAACTCAAAATAGGAGTTCTATAAATGTATAAATTGTAAAATTATGAATAATAGAGTATAACTGCATATATGGTATACTTATATAGCCAGTTATACAATATATACTATGCTACATAATATACAGTACCTCGTATGCACTAATACTGTAATACAAATTTTTGATTTGGGGTGACCTTTTAAAAAAAAAAATTAGTGGAATTAACACTTTATTTGTTTTTAAGCAAAAGTGGTTGATTTATGATACAAGAAGCAATTTTTTGTTTAAAAAGTTCAACTTTCATATGCCTTGTGTGGGATCCCTGATGTCGCACAAGCTCTGACTCCCGAGCAAAACATTTTCCACACTGCTGGCATCTGTATGGTTTCTCCCCTGTGTGGACTCTCTGATGATGTCCCAGAAGCTCTGTCTTCCGAGGAAAGCATTTTCCACACTGCTGGCATTTGTATGGTTTCTCTCCTGTGTGGACTCTCTGATGTGCCACAAGCTCTGACTTCCTATGATAGCATTTTCCACACTGCTGGCATTTGTATGGTTTCTCTCCTGTGTGCTCTCTCTGATGTGCCACAAGCTCTGACCTCCGAGGATAGCATTTTCCACACAGCTGGCATTTGTATGGTTTCTCTCCTGTGTGGACTCTTTGATGTGCCACAAGCTCTGAGTTCTGAGGATAGCATTTTCCACACTGCTGGCATCTGTATGGTTTCTCTGCTGTGTGGACTCTCTGATGAAACACAAAGTCTGACTCCGAAGCAAACCATTTCCCACACTGCTGGCATTTGTATGGTTTCTCTCCTGTGTGGACACTCTGATGCACCACAAGCTCTGACTTCTGAGGAAAGCATTTTCCACACTGCTGGCATCTGTATGATTTCTCTGCTGTGTGGACTCTCTGATGAAA
>NW_024825922.1:0-1582 GCF_019175285.1 Sceloporus undulatus
CCCATTTTGACCAGGAGTAAGGAGCATGGATTTATATTTACAATAGTGTTTTAGCTTTTATTTTCTGTCCAGTAGGATTTCCAAAATGTCCCCCATTTTGAGCAGGACCAAGAAGCATGGATTTACATTCCTAGGAGTGTTTTTAGCTTTTATGTTTTGTCCAGGGGGAATTCCAAAGTGTTCTCCATTTTGAGTATGACTGAGAAGCATGGATTTACATTTCTAGGAGTGTTTTTAGCTTTTATTTGGTCATGGCCTCCATTTTTCTTGAATAGCCTACATGTTGTGGTGCTTTGTCCTCCTTTGTGTGGTGAAGACACATCTGGTCACTCTGTCCCAGCTCAGCTATGGAAACCCACTAGGTGAACTTGGGCAAATCACACTCTCTCAGCCTCAGAGAATGGCAATGGCAAACCCCTCTCTGAAGAAATTTATTGCAGTCTTGGACTTGCGTTCTGCCTACATTAAGGCAGATTTTCAAGAGTCATCTTCATTAAAAGCAGAGGTGCATCTGTTGTTGTTGTTGTGTACCTTCAAATCCTTTCTGACTTAGGACAACCCTATCACAAGGTTTTCTTGGCAAGTGTCTTCAGAGGGGGGGCTTGCCATGGTCAGTCTCTGAGGCTGAGAGAGTGGGACTTGCCCAAGGTCATCTACATTGTAGAAACAATGCAGTTTGATACCGCTTGAAGTGCATCCTAAGGAACTCCTGGGATTTGTAGTTTTACAAGGGCTTCAGCCTTCTATGTCAAAGAGGGCTTGTGCCTTACCAAACTACAAATCCCAGGTTTCTGTAGGATGGAGATGTGGCAGTGAAAGTGGTGTCAAGTGGCTGCATTATTTCTACAATGTAGAGTCATTCCGTGTTTCTGTGAAACAGGTGGATTAGTTAACCTGTGTTTATGAGATACAAAGGGATCTGGTAGAACCTTTAGTCTTAAAGGTGCTAAAAGAAGATCTCTTTGCATACTGATATGGCAGAATAACGTGGCTATGTTCTTGAATTCTGCTCCCATTTTAATGGGAGTGTCTATAAGTGAGATTTCTCCCTCTCCCCAAATTGAATGATAACTCTGATCTGCATGTTGTACACTGATCTGCATGTTGTACACACACTGCACCTTTGTACTTTATCCTAGTTGTTTTGAAATAACTATCCCCTGTAATTTCTTTTGTGGGTTTTTTTTTTAGATTAATGTACTAAAAGGGAGAAATAGTCAAATTTATTATTACAGTGGTCCTTTGGTATCTGCTGGGATTTGGTTCCAGGACCCCTTGTGGATACCAAAATCCATGGATGCTCAAGTCACATTAAATACGATGCCATAGTGAAATGGAGCCCCTTATACAAGATGGCAAAATCAAGACTCGGTTTTGAGTATGTATATTTTTTTTTGCTTGAATCCATGGATAAAGAATCTGAGGATACATAGGGCTGGCAGTACTATTGTTTTATATTGTATGTATACTATATACCGTTCTTTTCTCTCAAGATAGCATACATTGCTTTTTCCCCTCATTACTACAGACATCAGTTAACTATGTGATTCCATCCTCTTAATGACTGAGGTGCAAAACCCAT
>NW_024825923.1:0-1582 GCF_019175285.1 Sceloporus undulatus
AAAAAAGCAGTGTGTGGTCGAAAGAGTGGATCAGGAGTCAAAAATCCAGGACATGGCTATAATTTTAGATCTTTTGAAACAGTGAGGCATCGAAAATTGAGGTGTTGAAAGGCAGGGATAGCTGTATTTACATTCAAAAGGGATTTCAGTTGAATACAGTGGGCCCTTAGTATCCATGGGGGGTTGGCTCCAGAACCTTCGCCCTCACGGATACAAAAAATTGCAAATTCTCAGGTCAATATTAACATTTAAAATTTGGCTCAGCCAAAATTTAACCCCTTTCCTGACTCTGTTTCCCATTTCCTCAACCTTCCCATCACAAGATTTTAAACCCCTTTACCACTAAATCACCTCAGGGAGGGGCAGCAGAAGTGGGGCAAGGAGGTGTATCAGAAGGAAAGCGTTTGAATTCTGGAAGAGGCTTCCTTGTGAGAAAGTGGGGAACGGACTTTTGTTTTTGTTGCTGTGTGCCTTCAAGTTCTTTCCAACTCATGGTGACCCTATCATAGGATTTTCTTGGCACGATTTGGTTAGAAGAGGTCTGCCATTGCCTTGCCCTGAGGCTGAGAGCATGTGACTTGCCCAAGGTCATGTAGTGGGTTTCACACCCAAGCTGCTAATCGAACTCTGGTCTCCAGAGTCATAGTGCAAACCACTACCCCATGCTGGCTCTTGGGAAACTGTAGGGTAATTTAAGTTTCCCAAGCCTTCAGCCCTTGCCAAGGAAACAAAAATATTAAATATCAAAAATAGCAAAGCAAAGCCTTTTAGAGTCTAGCTTTAAATCAGCAGAGTAGCGGAAATGTGCCTTTGCCTAACTATGCTTTCCTAAGAAATGAGACTGACTCAAAAACAACAAAGACAAGTTTAAACAAAAGTTTACCAATGGCTCTAATCTATATATACATAGAGGCTATATCCTAATCTCGCTAGTGAATAGTTTGGGTAAACAAAATCCTGGGATTTGTTATTTGGTGAGGCAGCAGAGCTATCTGACAGACCAGGCTAGATATGTCACCAAACTACAAATGCCGGGATTCTGTAGGATAGAGTCATTAAAGTAGTATCAAACTGCCTTAATTCTGCAGTGTGGATACACCGTATGTCTTACATAGTTCTTCAGGTGGCTGTAACATCTATTGAAAAAAAAGCTTTCTAAATCAGCACATTGTTATGGGAGGTAATACTGCTAATGCTTCCTTAATGCATATGTTCATAGAACATATATTTTGAAAAGAAGTAATCACATGGGTCACATATAATCACATATATATTTAAATCAGTGGCCACTGATTAGTCTGAATTTAGTGTTCCAATCCTGCATTCCAATCTTGCTGCAAACCTTGCATACCATATTTATTTATAGATAACAGAAAATTATATATTGGCTTCAATTAGTGTCTCTAATATTAAGGAAACCTCAAATGCACTTAAAGCTGGAGGTGAAATCTGGATTGTAACAAATGTTTCAGTAAAATGGTATTTATATAATTTATATAAAATGGTAAAATCAAGGTTTTCTTTTTGGAATTTACATCTTTTTGGAATATTTTTAAACTGTGGATGCTTGAAGTCATGGATT
>NW_024825924.1:0-1582 GCF_019175285.1 Sceloporus undulatus
AGGTGGCAAAAGAGAACCACCCTTTGGGCCCTGTCTAGGGAGGGTCCCACCAGTCCTTGCCTCCCCCTTTGGGAAAGGAGACCCCCTCAGCCCCCTGGACTCACTCCTGCCACTCATTCCTAGAAGGGCTGGGACTCAGAGGACTTTCCTAGGCATTGTCGCCTTCTGCCCTCCATGGCCATTGGCACTGACCTTTCTCCCATTGCCTTCCCTCCCTCAGCCCTGTGGACCTCCTCCTCCTTCGCACTCAGAGCAACCCTACTCTACGGCTGAGGAAACAGCCTCTGACCCGGGGAAGCTCCGGCCATAAAGGACTGCAGAAGAGCCCTTTCTGGGGCTGCAGAAGTCAGTGTCCTTGTACTGAAGGTAGGTCTTTATTCCTGGAGCTGAAAGAGGACTTTTCTTTAAATGTTTCAGTCCAAGATTGTTTGGAAGGGTTGCAGCTGAGAGACTGAGCCCATGCTTTGCAGGCATTAAGTCCCAAATTCAGTCTCTGGCAGCTTTGTTTTCCCAGAAGGAGGAAGTGAGATTTCCAGACCTCAGACACACAGTCCTTTCTGTGGGGAATATATGTGTATGTGTTCTTTACTAGAGCTTTGTGAGGTATTTGTTTTACTGAGCTTATAAAATGAATTTACATATTTCTTCTCTTCCCAAAAATTAGCATAATCCAGGAAGCAGTCTTTAATCTTAAACCTATACATTTATAGAATTTTGTTGTATCAAGTGCAACACATTCAGTGGTGTCCATACCTTTTAAAATATACAAAAAGAAGTGAAAATGAATGTGATTTTGACAATGGGTCTGTTCAGAAACATTGCACACAAATATACATATAAGGATTTCTGGATGGCCTCAGCAAGCAGAGAGAGCAGCTGCACACCTCATGCTCTAGCTATGACTGACAGACACAAACACAGCAGTTAAACTTAGATAAACACTCTCATTTGTAAAAATGAAGTAATTATTTTCACCAGTGTCGAAATGGGGATGGGAGCATGATGAGGGGAGGCTGTGGATCAGATGCGTCAAGTAGTGCATATCTTATCCAGTCCAGGAGCTAGATCTTCTCTACATGGGACATAAAACAGGTCCTCCTCCTCCTCCTCCTCTACATGAGAGTAGTCTAATTCTCATCCGTGACTTTGAAACAGCATTTCTTCATTTAAAAAACCTGAGAAGGCATGAATCCCTGGAGATTAGACCCACTGAACCCATAAGTGACTGGCGAGTCAATCCAACTATAGGTAAATCCAACTGATTCAGTGATTCTCCTCTGATCAGGACAAAGCATAGTATAGGTTCCAGGTTAGGATTTAGTCCTGCATGTGTAAATCAGGTGCTCTCTTTCCATCAGCTCAATCCTCTGATGCCCCCCAACCCTGGGAGGAGGGCATGATACAATGCAAGGGGAGCAAGAAGAGAAGAGAGCTCCTTTCCTGCCCTGCATGACCTGGGGCCTCCCTGGGGGATGGAGGGCAACTGGTTTGGGAGAATGAGGGGCCACTAGGCCACACAGCCTGACTCAGCAAAACCCTCCACGCTCCAGTGTTGTTCTGGGTGGAACGAGGCTACAACTGG
>NW_024825925.1:0-1582 GCF_019175285.1 Sceloporus undulatus
CTCTATCTTCGAAGAGCATCCAAAAGAATGGTTTCATGGGCAGTCCTCTGTATTCTCTTATAAGCTATTACTTTGCTTAGCTCATCCAGATGTGCTTGGTTGGTAACCATTTTAGCAAGATGTTGGGGCCATGAGTACTGCTGCCTGTTATGGTCTTGTTATCCAAACCTCAAGTCTAACCTTTGGTTTGTAATGCTTGAGATTCTCCATGTAGAAAGAATAGAAGAAGGCCAGAAGTTCAGCAAAGCAATGGCCCAAAGTTCACGAAGACATGGTCTGCCCAGGAAGCCTCTCCTTACCACTCCCTTCCTATTGAGATTCTGGGGCCTGAAAAAGGTCCTCTAAGAGAGTACAGTATTTTGTCATTGATGAAGATTCTAAGTTCCTATCTAAAGTACTTACTATTCCTTTACTTACTTGAGTGAGACTGGGATAGTAGTCCCATCGAAGACGCCGTCACATTCCTGCCTCCAAGACCTTCTTCTGTCCATCTGCCTCCTTCTCAGACATCCCTATTGAAACTGTAAAGACCTTCAGAAATATATGATCTTTGAGCCTGATCTTAAAGGGGGGAGTCAACTCCGTCCCCCTTCTTTTATGGTGAGTTCCTTAAAAGCACCTAAGTCTTTGCATCTGACCCTAAGTCAGGTTTCTGCTTCGTAGACTTCATTTGCTTCGTTGTTTCGTATCCAAAGGGTTGAAGGAACATATTGGACCCTTCAATGGGATGCTGGAGAGCAATACTACATTTGCCTCACCACCACTCTGCCATTTTGGCTGTGATGCCATGTATCTATATAAATTGTATGTATATGTGTGTATAGATATGTATATGTGTGTATAGAGCCGTTGTACTCTCTATTCTCCTCTATGGGTCTGAAACATGGGTCACCTATCGCCAACACCTACGACTCCTTGAACGCTTTCATCAGCGCTGTTTATGCACAATTCTAAACTTACACTGGACTGACTATGTGACGAATGTTGCTGTCATTGAGCAAGCAGGGATCACCAGCATTGAAGCCATGCTACTGAGGACGCAGCTGCGTTGGGCAGGACACGTTTCTAGGATGAAGGACCATCGCCTCCCAAAAATAGTATTCTATGGTGAACTCGCCACGGGTCAAGAGCGTAAGAGGGGCGCCCCAAAGAAGAGAAAAATGGACTCCCTGAAACAACATCTCAGGCTCAGCCAAATTGATCACCAACAATGGTCTGCCCTGGCCTCGCATCTGGAGGCATGGAGACGCTCTATCCACCATGCGGCAGCCTTTTTCGAAAGCTCACGGCAAACGAGTCTCAAAGAGAAATGAAAACGCAGAAAGAACCGCAACCCGGAGACATCACCTAAAGAGACTTTCTGCTGTGCTTTCTACAACTGCACCTGTTTTCCCGGATTGGCCTTTTTAGTCATCAACGCACTTGTACAAAGCGTGGGATCATGAGTCCTTCCTGAATCTTCATTCGCAAAGCAAAGCCAGATCGATGTGTGTGTGTGTGTGTGTGTGTACTGTCCACCCTCTCCATATATCGGTACATCATAGGTGGCTTCCTGTTTACGTGGAAGCCATCTCGCCATTAA
>NW_024825926.1:0-1582 GCF_019175285.1 Sceloporus undulatus
CATCTTACAAAAAATAGAGGACGTTTTGAAATTCCTTCTGGGCAGAACTCTGAAATGTAGGACATGTCCTATAAAAGGAGGCCAGAAAAGAGTTAAGCCTTGAGCTCTGGGCCCCACAATGTACTCTAACTCCCAGAATAATATAGCCTTGAGCCAGAAAAAGAGTCAAACCTTGATATCTAGGCCCCACAACAAACTCCAACTCCCAGGATTCCAGTTGAGCCAGAAAAAGAGTTAAAGCGCTGCCAAACCGGTTATTTCTCCAGTATGGATGCAGCCCGATGCAGCTCTCACAAATTGGCGCCACTCTCACTCCTCCTCCTCGGCTCCTTTTTGCTGGCCTGGCGCCTCCCTCTCAGGCCCCCACATGGCCCCCAGTCCTGACTTCTCTGTTGCTGGTAAAGGGAGGCCGGGCTAAGGAGGGAAGACTGAGAGAGAGATATTTGCGAGGCAAGGGAGGGCGGTGTGGGGCCCCCCCTTTGGCTGGGGGCCCCGGGGTGGTGCCCCGCTTGCCCCACGCTAGCTACGGGCCTGGTGTTGAATTTCATTTTGTTAGCTTTGGCCCAGCTTTCTAGTCTATTCAGATCATTTTGAATGTTGATCCTGTCCTCTGGAGTATTAGCTATTCCTCCCAATTTGGTGCCATCTGCAAATCTGATAAGTATGCTTATAAGGATGGTGATGGTGAAGATGACGATAAACAATAATGCTAATGAATCTTTACACTTTAGGATCTTATCAAGTTTGTTAATAGCTGCCCTTCCTAGTCTTCTTCTGATTTCTTGACTGCAGTCTCTGTTCTGTTCAATATTTAATAATAATAATAATAATAATAATAATAAATTTTATTTATATACCGCTTTTCTACAGATCAAAGCGGTGTACAGACAATTAAAACCATACAATTACAGAACTCTAAGCACAATCATTTGCCTACAAGGGTAAGCAGGGAATTGATGGCAACAGGGTAGATAACTTCATTCTTCAGGGGGGAAGGCTTGACAAAAAAGCAGAGTTTTAAGCCTCTTTTTGAATGTTTCTAGGGGAGTTGTCAGATGGAGATCCTCAGGTAGATCATTCCACATCTGTGGGGCCACCACTGAAAAGTCCATTTGGGATGTGGCAACATATTTGGAAGGTGGAATTACCAGTAAGTTCTTCCCAGATGTTCTGAGTGTGCGGGGCGGATCATATGGGGAGATGCGGTCCCTCAAGTAACTCGGGCCCAAGTCATGTAGGGCTTTATAGGTAGTGACCAACACCTTGTATTGCGCTCGGAAGCGAATGGGCAGCCAGTGAAGATCTCAGGCTGGGAGGCTAATGCAAAAGACACTAATCCTCTTTTGCATTAGCCTCCCAGCCTGAGGCCTGCCATCAGCAACAGAACAATACACATACAAATCACTCCTGTATTTTCAGGCTCACACAGTATATATACACCCAACTTTTTCCAGGCAAGCATTCTCTGAAAATGCCAGCCAAAGATGCTGGTGAAACATCAGGAAGAAACTCTTCTAGAACATGGCCACATAGCTTGAAATACCCACAAAAAACTATGGATGCCGGCCATGAAAGCCTTCGA
>NW_024825927.1:0-1582 GCF_019175285.1 Sceloporus undulatus
TAGGCCGTGTTTATGGGGCAAGAGCTGGAACTTAAATCCGCTCCTGCTGGCAGACTGTTTTGGACTGTGGCTACAGCCCACTTTGCAAGCAGGCCATGCTATTTGAATGGGAACTGTAGCCATCTATATGGTACACAAAATCTTACATTAAAAATGTTCTTACATAGTTTTAAGTGATTTGGGGCAGTAAATATGTGAAAACTAGGTCCTAAATTCTAAACCAAAAGGTTTTAATCCATTTTTTTCAACTTTTCCAGTTTAAAAAATGCTTCAGGAAGAATCCTCCCTCCACATTTTTCAGCTCTTCCTCCCAGATTTTCACATCTCTCTCTCTTTTTTTAATTATTATTTTATTGGTAGAATGAAATTAATACATGTTATTATAATAAATTGATAAAATATTGATTAAATTCACCTTACAATAATATATAAAAAACTTTTACATTATATTCCCCATACATATAATATATCCCTTTATATTCCATTCTTTACTACTTTATCTAACTTTAATTCATATTTCTTTTCATCATATATTTTTCATAATTCCCCCCTTCCCCCAAGTGCTCCCCATCACTTGAGCCTATCTTCTTATTACTCTATCTCCAGAATTGTAACTCTTCCTCTGGTGGTAAAACACCTCCTTCTTTTCCTAAAACTTTTTGTACAAATGTTTTCCATATTGCTTTGAAATCATTTCTCTTGATTATTCCTCTTCTAAACTTAATTTCACTAGTTAACTTATCATTAATTGCTATTTGCCAAATCTCTCTATACCAATCTTGTATTTGTAAATTTCCCTGATCTTTCCACTTTTTTGCTATCATTAATCTCGCCGCTGTTAATAAATTTGTAATTAGATCCTTTATAACTTGGGTGCAGTCAATTTTATCATATAAAGATAATAACGCTATCTTTGGACTAAATTCTAAATCAATTTTTGTTATTTCTTTTATCTCCTCAAATACAATTTGCCAAAATTTCCTTACGGTTCTACAACCCCACCACATATGCATATAAGTGCCTATCTCTTGACACCCTCTCCAACATAACCTTGAATAATTCTTATTTATATGACTTAACCTTACAGGCGTTAAATACCATTTCCAAATTATTTTGTAATAGTTCTCTTTTATTCGTATAGAATAAAATTTTAAATGGCGTTGATTCCAAATTTTCCCCCATTCGTGGTCATTTATTTTTTGTACGAAATCATCCTCCCATGTTATCTTTAGATAATCTTCTTTCTCATTATATTTTAATAATAATTTATATATTACACTTGTGACCCCTTTCAAAGTTTCATTTGCCTCTATACTTTCTCTTTGCCTAATCAACTGTTCAAATTTTGTATATTCTCTAATCTCTCCTATATTTTTCTCATACTTCTTTGTCCATTGTTCCAACTGAATACAATTATACCACATCTCCATGAGGTGATAATTCTGGCTTTGAACTGCACCACTTCAAAGTGAAAATGAAGTTTTCACTTGATAGGACATCCCTCTTTTATATATGATATCAGAATATCAGGGAGGAGGCTTCTAGCCCAGCCGTCATAACATGTTAGTATTCAAACTAATAA
>NW_024825928.1:0-1582 GCF_019175285.1 Sceloporus undulatus
TTTGTCTGAGGTACTTGCATCAAACACCTGTTGCATTCAATTTGGTTCCACACCATTCTTCCCCCCCAGGAAACTTTCTAAAGCGATTTAAACCTTTTTGAACACTTGGTTTCTTCCCGCAAGCATCAATTACAGTATAAATATCTGTCCTGGATGGCTATTCTTTGACGTCAATCCAATTACAGACAGACAGTCTGTCGGTTTATGTGGCTAAGCACCTCAATGCAGTCGCCAACCCCACTTGTCGCAGGGGCTCCTGACTTCTCTTCCCATTTCGAACCCTCAGCAATTGGAATCAAGATCCGCCTAGGTAAAGTATTATCATTATGAAAGTCTTACATCTCTTGACCACTCCCACCTGTTATCTAGTTGTTGTGCATGTGTGTGAACCCTTATGTGTGTGTGTGTTTTGCTTTCCCCCTAAATAAAACATAAAACCTATTTTAAATGCCTTTGGAGTTCTGTGTGCTTCCGGACCTGGTATAGTTGGGCTGAATCCCGAGGTTGCTCTTGCCCCAACCAAATTATATCTCTCTTTTCAGCTAAGTACCAAATTCCCCTAAAAGCATTGCACTTGCGGGTGTCCTACCCAAACGCCAGCATTTGGGATAACAAAGGGCCTCTGGAATCAACCATGGAGCTAAGCAAACTCAGTTTGGACAAAAACATTAGAGAAAAAGGAATTTTGTGTCGCCTTTCATCTCTTCATAGACATTGCTGATAATTGCTAAATAGAACCCCTTAATATCCCTGAAAACAAGGGACAGAGCCATGTTCTCACCAGTTCACTCAATCCAGTTCTTAAAATTTGTCAGGTTGGTGGCTGCCTCCCAATCCCCAAGGCCTCTCTCCTGGCCCTTCCCAGAGGTCCCTTCCTCTCCGCACAGAGCTAGGCAATCCTGGCTTTGCTCCTGCCTTCCCCTCCTGGCTCCCAGAGGCCTGATCCCCTTCCCTTTCTCCCTCCGCTCTCCAACTTTCTCTCTTGCCCATCTGCAGTACTTTACCATTTCACCTTCAGCATCTCTTCCCTCCCTTTCTATTTTTCATAATCCCTCCATCTCTCTATCACAGACAGAAACACAGAGTGTGTGTGATGCATAAAAGGGACACTTTGAGGCCCATTTGTTGAGAAAGACAGGATATTCAATATACAAATAATGTATTAGGAAAGGCTTAACAAGGGGGCTGGGACCTGGATTCCAATTTTGGTAAGTGTCAAATGCCAGAGAGGAGCCTTAAACAGCTTTAAGACATCTCCAAGACTGGAATGGATTACTCTTGGGGATGGGGGGATCACATTGCCTCCCAGAGGATCTCAGAGGCAATCCCACATTGTGTCACCTTAAAATATGGAATAATTGTATCATTATGCGGTCTGTTTACAGTGGATCGAAGAATGGATATGATTAAGATATGATAAGTTATTAGAAATGGAAAACACAAAAAGGTTTGGATATCGTGCCTTCTTGTGGCATGACAAAATTAAAGCTAATACAGATTTTTGCCATCACTTTATAAGAAATTCATTGTTTAGGGTATGGGTTAAAGTTAAAAAACAATTTTATAGTCAGATACCATCATG
>NW_024825929.1:0-488 GCF_019175285.1 Sceloporus undulatus
AGGAATACATAGGATCCTAGAGTCAGAAGGAACTACAAAAGGCTATATAGTCCAACCCACCTTAAGGGACTACTAAAGGCCATAGAGTCCAACCCTCCTTCTGCCATGCAGGAATACATAGAACACTAGACTAGGAAGGGACTACTAAGGGCCATATAGTCCAATCCTCCTTCTCCCATGCAGGAATCCATGAGATCCTAGACTCGGAAGGGAATACTAAGGGCAATATAGTCCAGCCCTCCCTCTGCCATGCAGGAATCCATAGAACACTAGACTCGGAAGGGACTACTAAGGGCCATATATTCCAATCCTTCTTCTGCCCTGCAGGAATACATACGATCCTAGAGTCAGAAGGGTCTACTAAGGGCCATAGAGTGCAACCCTCCTTCTGCCATGCAGGAATACATAGGCCCCTAGAATCAGAAGGGACTACTAATGGACATAGAGGCCATCCCTTATGCTGCCATGCAGGAATAAATAGGATCCTA
>NW_024825929.1:588-1582 GCF_019175285.1 Sceloporus undulatus
AGAAGGGACTGCTAATGGACATAGAGGCCATCCCTCATGCTGCCATGCAGGAATAAATAGGATCCTAGATTCAGAAGGGGCTACTAAGGGCCATAGAGTCCAACCCTCCTTCGGCCATGCAGGAATACATAGGATCCAAGAGTCGGAAGTGAATCCTAAGGGCCATATAGTCCAACCCTCATTGTGCCATGCTGGAATATATACGATCCTAGAGTCGGAAAGGACTACTAAGGGCCATATAGTCCAGCCCTCCTTCTGCCATGCAGAAATACATAGGCCCCTAGAATCAGAAGGGACTGCTAATGGACATAGAGGCCATCCCTCATTCTGCCATGCAGGAATACATAGGCCCCTAGAATCAGAAGGGACTGCTAATGGACATAGAGTCCAACCCTCCTTCTGCCATGCAAGAATACATAGTACACTAGACTAGGAAGGGACTACTAAGGGCCACATATTCCGACCCTCCTTCTGCCATGCACAAATACATAGGATCCTAGAGTCAGAAGGGACTACTAAGGGCCACATAGTCCAACCCTCCTGCTGTCCTGCAGCAATACATAGGACCCTAGAGTAAGAAGGGACTACTAATGGCCATAGAGTCCAACCCTCCTTCAGCCATGCAGGAATACATAGGATCCTAGAGTCCGAAGGGACTACTAAGAGCCATAGAGTCCATCCCTCCTTCTGCCATGCAGGAATACATTGGACCCTAAGTCAGAAGGGACTACTAACGGCCAAAGAGTCCAACCCTCCTTCTGCCATGCAGGAATACAGAGGATCCTAGAATTGGAAGGGACTACTAAGGGCCATAGAGTCCAACCCTCCTTCTGCCATGCAGGAATACAGAGGATCCTAGAGTCATAAGGGACTAGTAAAGGCCATACAGTTCAACCCTCCTTCTGCCATGCAGGAATACATAGGATCCTAGAGTCATAAGGGACTACTAAAGGCCATAGAGTCCAACCCTCCTTCTGCCATGCAGGAATACATA
>NW_024825930.1:0-1582 GCF_019175285.1 Sceloporus undulatus
AAAAAAAAAAAAAAAAAAAAAAAAAAACAATCCTTTCCAAGATGATGCTAGACTTGAACATCTTATTTTAATGGGGGACTTGAATGGAATAATGAACCCTGCAATTGATAAAGGATTCTCAAAGAAAAAAAAATAAAGAAAACCAGGGAAAACACACATTTTTGACATGTTGGAAGTGTTATCTCTAGGAGATCTCTGGCGCTTACAAAATAAGAACTCCAAGAATATATATTTTATTCAGAACCTCATAAACCAGCTTGGAGAATTGATATAATTCTGATTTCAACAGATCTGTATGTAGAAACTGATATACTCTCCCCAAAAAATATCTGACCATAATCCAATTCTGATACAAGAAAGAAAGAAAGAAAGAAAGAAAGAAAGAATTATCATGGAGACTTAACAATTATTTACTAAAAGATGATAAAGTAATAAAGCAAGCCAAAGAATTTATGAAACTTTACTTTCAAGAAAATTTGAATAAAGGGACCAACCTAAGAACAGTATGGGATGCCAGTAAGGCTGTGATGTGAAGTTTCTTTATTCAGAAAAATTCAGAATGGAAAAAACAAAAAAAATCAAAGACTGGAAAGAATCTCACATGAAATAAAAATTAAAAAACAAGAATCAGACGCCATGGCCTGCTTATGGAGCAAAAAGAAGCCTTGAAAAGGAGCTTTTTTGCGCTATGGAAGGGGTGCCATAACCACCTTGTGCGCAGCTCTGTTTGGGCACTGCACATGAGGGGCATCATCGTGACGCGCCCCATGTAAATGGGTGTGCAGCAAGATGGCACCCCAATGGAGGAAGATGGGCTTGGAGTGTGTGAATGCTCAGCCCTTCTTCACCCCTAGTACACAGTCAGGCTGGCACAAAGTGTGCATCTGCACTGCCTCTTAGTTTAGCATGACTGAAATGTATTTTTTTCCAATTAGCCATTGTATCCATTCATATTTCCTTACACATTTTGTTTGTTTCAAAATGCTTCAAAAGTCTACAAAAACTCAAAGTAAGTGCATTGTTTCAATAAAAATATCAGAGGCTGTATCCTCACTGCCAAAATAATCCAGATTAACATCACTTTAATTGCCATTGCTCAGTACTGTGGAATTTTGGGAACTGTAGTCTTGTGAGACATTTAGCCTTCTCTGTCAGAGTGCTCTGATGCTACAAGAAACTACATTTCCCAGAATTCCATAGCATTGAGCCATGGAAGTTAAAGTGATGTCAACCTAGATTATTTCTACAGTGCAGATGCAACCCCAGCCATGAAAAGCTTTCATTGAGATTGTTGAGTTCAACAATCGTCATAAATAGCTTTCACTGAGATTGTTGAGTTCAACAAAAAATATTTCCTGGTGATCATTGGGCAAAGTGTTAATGAGGACAGAAAAAATTCAAAGCACTGAAAAGAAAGGAAGGAAGGAATTGACAACACTGAGTAGTGTGGACAGATGTAGTAATATGACATACAGCTCCAGTAACTCACAGCCACAGGGACAACAAAACATTTTGTTGCACTGACTCACTGCTATGACTAACTGATGCCACACTGAGGCTTCCCTTGAGTATAACTAAGAAT
>NW_024825931.1:0-1582 GCF_019175285.1 Sceloporus undulatus
AAGACATCTTTTTAAAAAGAAGCAGACTGAAATCATAGGTTGTATATGTATTGCTTGGCTGATTTCAAAATGCTTTCAAGCATTCTCTGGCAGCAGAATGGTTTCCAAGGTAAGTTATTGTTTACTTCATATCACTTCCTATTAAATACACACACACATGTTGTTTCTTAAAGTAACAAGATTCTCCATTCTTTTTCCATTTCCAGTGGTTCTAATGCAAATGACAAACTTATCAGGATTTTGGTGTATATAAGAACACAAACGGTACACAAAGTTGAGTTCCATGACCTGAATTTGCATAGTTTCTCTTATAGTGAATAATTTATTAAGCTTTCTTTCTGTTTTGTATTATCTAGATCTGCAAGAGATAAACATTGGCAAGAACATACAAAAGTCATCACAACTGATTCTGGCCATTTTTAATATGATAAACTAAAGCAATGAAAGCTGTTACTTATTAGTAGCACTATGAGAAAGAAAGAAAAAGAGAGAGATCAAAAGCAAAAGAATTGTACCAGAGGTCCTGCAAAAAAGCCACTTTGAAACCCACACATAGCCTTGGGAGTGTGATACAAATTTATGGCCATTTCAAGGAATCTTTTCTCAGCCTTGTCTAACAGCAATTCAGAAACTTTATTTTTACCATGTAGGATTTTAAATGCCAGCAGACTGTGTGCCAAAGACAAAGGGACACTGAGATAGCAGAGATTTGCCAGAAAATACAATCTAAATCTATAGGGAGAAACCTATAGAACTCCAGGTACTGTTGGATTCATACTCCTCTCGATCAGCCCAGATTTTTACTGAGAAGTTGGCACTTGTAGTTCATGGACTTATTATGTGGAGGCAGCTCAGCTATTCATTGCTCAGCAGCACCTGCCACTCAGAAAACATCATCCAGCTATCCTGGAGGTCTCACCTGCTTCTCATCATCACTGGATAACCTGTTGGTTGCTGCTGAAGACACCTGCCATAGAATAGGCAAAACTGTGGCCTAATTATTGTCATTCCGTGTTGCTTAAAGCAGACACTCATGCTGAATTTGGAGGTTCCTGCCCACAAGAAACATCCTGAGACAATTGAGGAAAACAAAATGCTCTGGTTTACACTTTTTACGTACTCATAAGAGAATGCCTGTTTGCCATTTCTCCTCTCACTCATATGCAATAAAGTGGAACATTTGGCACTTTTATATTTCTTTTACATTTCTCTCATAAAAATTAAGATCTATAGATATAAGATAGATCTTGTGCCCTACCTGCATTCTTGCAAGGGATATTTTCTAGCAGGAAGTATAAGCATTTTTGGAAGTGAGTTTTTGTTTGTTTGTTTGTTTTTGTCCAACTACATGAAAGCCAGCTCTAGAGGAATGCAACTTGTACACAAGTAAAAAACTCAGGAGGAGAAAAACAATGGTGGAATCTTGCGTGACCATTATGTATTATGTATTTTTTCTCTGTCTGATTCCTTCACTATCCAGCTCTCACATCCTTACATGGTAATTGGGAACACAAGGGCCTGAATGATTCTGACTTTAGTGTTCAGTTGTATGTCTTTGCTCTTCAGTATCTTTTCCAGTTCT
>NW_024825932.1:0-1582 GCF_019175285.1 Sceloporus undulatus
GAGGGTGGAAGCTCCACCCCACTGCTTCGGCCCCCCAGTTGTGCGAGGGACAGCAACCCGGCCCCCGGCTCAAAAAGGTTGCCTACCCCTGATGTAAAGGAACAGACAGCAAAGAATTAAACAAAATAACAAAAGAGTCACTTGAAGATTCCTTCAGATAAAACATATTTGCTAAATTGAAAAAACCTTTTCCAGTGCTGTAAACAGTGTTCTCATCCTTAACAACCATGGGAGAATATAACTACATTCTAATAACTAGGGTTTTTATGGACATGATGTTGAGGTATTTACCAGGGTCATGCAAACATGGTTCCAAGTTCAAATAAAATGACATTCTCTCTAGATATACAGAAAAATAAATAACTCTGAAGGGCTGTAAGGTGAGGCACAGGTTAGAAGTTGAACTGTCACTTGCTACGTCAGTTCAGAGACATCTATGAGGAGATGGAAACTAACTTAAACAGCCAGAATTGTGAGATAAAAAACATCTGAGGGAAGGCCCTGAGGAGGCGATTCATTAACATGTAGAGGAGAGAGAGAGAGAGGAGCACTCTCCATCTCCTGATGTTACATTAGAATTGTAAGCACTACCACTTTAGTCAGAATCTCCTTACGAAAGAGGATTCAATAACATAGTACTAATGGACCACAGTAACAAGTGGATACTCCCATAATACCTCATCTGCAACCAAATGTCATACACCTTACTTGTTCTCTGACTGCAAAAGCCTGTCAGTTACTATAACAGCCTCATTTCTTTGACAGTGACAAATCTGTGGTCAGGGTTGTATGCATAAGGACTGTTTATAGATGCGTTCCAGTCCCCTGACAACACAGAATAGCCAAGGTTTCTTCCTCACAGTTTTATAGAGACTCTTATGTAGAGTAATTTCCACTATACACTTTTATACTGGAATAGTTACACTAAGGAGACACAGCTGTGGACATCATAAACTTTTTAGCATTCAGATATTAGAATGTCTGTAAGCTATGCCTTTGGGTTTTGTAACCTCCACAGCAACAATCAGAGTGTACATATGCTGCAAACTGCATACAGATTTCTAAAACTGTTTGAGGAAAAATCATTAGGGGCTGCAAAAAAAAGGAGGATGCTAATCTATGCATTGTTAATTTTCCCTCACTACAGCTGGATGGTAGAAAACAATTGTTTGAAAATAATAATCTGAGGTTTCATCCTGATACATGTGTACACAAGATCTAGAAACAAGAAATGTTAAATTTAAGAGCTTATCGCTCAGGATTTTAAACCGGCTCTAGCCTCTTGAATTAAAAAAAATTCAGCTGCATCTCTGGATCAAACTGCACCATGTCCTTGCAATTCCTGTTATTTCCACTCAAATTATTTTGCACTTTCCCCTGTTAATCCAATGGCACCGTGTTACTTGCAGGGCTTTCTATGGCTTTTCCATAGATACACATAATTTCCTGCCACTTGGTTTGGGTTGTTGTTGTTTTTTTTTTAACCAGATTGCAAAAGCTAAAATTATACTTGGATGAAGAAAAAGAAGGGTTCATCCAATTTTCAGATGGCACCAAATTGGAAGAGATTGAAGACTGAAAT
>NW_024825934.1:0-1582 GCF_019175285.1 Sceloporus undulatus
ATCCTGGTCCAAGCTGACAAACCACTCCTGAAACCCAAATGTATTTATTTTCAGCTCTTCTTATCGTTGCCTCGCTTTTCTGTTGTCTTCCCGCCTCCTAGAATGTAATCCGCAAACGTTTTGCCTGTTGTTCGATTTGGTTTAATTTGGTCAGATCTCTGCTTAGTTTAATTTTGTCAGCACTGTGTTGGAGCACGAGGTTTCTTTCCATCAAGCCCTGCACTTCTGTGAAAACGAGGAGGAAGAGGAGGAAAAGTCGGTTGAATTATTTTGAGGATCCCCTAGATGCCTAGAAAGCAAACTCCAACAGTGTGTGTGTGTGTCTGTGTGTATGTGTAAGGGACCTCAGTCGTATGGTGTCTATAGTGAAGGAGGGGGTCCATATATTTGACATGCTGTGAAATAGGATTCCTTCCACCAAGAGATGGGGCAGTTTAGGATTGGATGCAGGAGGGGCTATGAGGAAAGTGTTTTGAGATTTGACAGTATTATGGAAGCCCTAGCATAGGTACATGAAGGCAAGACTGGAGACAAACCAGAATAATCATTTTGATTTGAAGGATCACCTTAGGATGCCTCCTATGGCTGTAGAAGACATGTCTCATGGCTATCTATTGACTGGGAGCCTCCAGGAATCTGTCCGTAGAGGAAGAAATGACAGAAAAGACTGATTTAGGTAATAATCGGATTTACTGAACTGGTGCGGCTTTACGGTGCCGCCACTGTATTTCGTGGGACTCGGGCAGCCACGGATTTTGGTATCCACGGAGTGAGTTTCATGGTTGGGGTGGGTGGGGTGGGCAGACTTTAATAGGATCTCCTCGGTTCCTGGTCCAACCTGACATCCACTCCTGCAAAACCCTCCCCGAATGTGCAAGTATGTTTATTTTCAACCATTCTTATCTTTGCCTCTTGTTGCTGCCCCGTTCTCATCCCGATTGGAATCGAGTCTGTAAAGTCGGGTCCACTCTCTTTCCACTTTGCAGGAATGCGTCCGGACGTGTTCATGTCCTTTTTATTAACCAGGCTCTCTTCCATCCCTTAAGTCGGAAAGGGACTAAGGAAGGAAGGAAGGAAGGAGGGAGGGAGGGAAGAAGGAATCACGGGAAGAAAGACAGACAGACAGACAGATAGACGAAAGGGAAGGATGAAGCCTTCCTTCCTTCCTTCCTTCTTTCTTTCTTTCTTTCTTTCTTTCTTCCCTCCCTCCTTTTTTATTTCTTTCTCATTCCTTCTCCTTTCCTCCCTCCCTCCTTTCTTTCTTGTTCCTTTCTTTCTCTTTCATTCCTTCTTCCTTCCCTTCCTTCTTTCGTGGCCAGCCCTTTTCCCACTCCAGTTTGTGGCCAGATTTCCTTCCGTCCGTCCTTCCTTCCTTCTTTCCCTCCCTCCCTTTCGTCTTTCTTTCTTTCTTTCCGTCATTCCTTCTTCCCTCCCTCCCTCCCTCCTTCCTTCTTTCCTTCCTTCCTTCTCAGCTAGCCCTTTCCCCCCCCTCTACTTTGTGGCCAGATTTCCTTCCTTCTTTCTTTCTTTCCTTCTTTTTTCTCCCTCCCTCCCTCCTTCCTTCCTTCTCAACTAGCCCTTT
>NW_024825935.1:0-338 GCF_019175285.1 Sceloporus undulatus
CTGGCTCAGTGCTAGGGAATTCTGGGAAATGTAGTTTTGTGAGGCATTGAGCCATCTCTGTCAGAGGGCTCTGGTGTCTCAATAAACTCCAGTTCCCAGGATTCCCTAGCACTGGGCCAGGGCAGTTAAAACGTTCTCAAACTGGACTATTGCTGCCGTGTGTTTTGGACCTTACTTGACCTCAAATTGTCCATAGCCTGCAATGCATCTCCTAATTCTGTTGTCAGTCCCTCCCTCCCAACACTTTCTCATTTCCCCCCAAAACCAGCACAAAGCTGGCAGATGGAAAGAGGTTTTGAAGCAGCATTTAAACCTGCCATATTTGTTTTTAAAAGACT
>NW_024825935.1:438-1582 GCF_019175285.1 Sceloporus undulatus
CCATCCCAACACTTTCTCATTTCCCCCCAAAACCAGCACAAAGCTGGCAGATGGAAAGAAGTTTTGAAGCAGCATTTAAACCTGCCATATTTGTTTTTAAAAGACTAAATGTCCCAAATGCTATTATCAGTTTTGTAGCTATTATTACAGAAAGACGTAGAGAGCAAACTCCTCAAGTACCTTTATATTCTGGAGTAAGATGGGCTTTTCCCACTGACTCACTGTGATTATCTCCGGTGGTCCAAGCAGCCAAACTGCGGCCCTGTAACAACAACAACAACAACAATAATAATAATAATAATAATAATTTTTAATACCCCTCTCTTCAGCCAAAAAGCTATCAGAGGGTCTTACAAATTGTTAATTAGACATTTAGACATTATGGCTCTTAGCCCAGCAGACCCTTAACATCCTTAAATAACGCTGCCATCATCCAGTGAATTATAAAAGGGTTTCCCTTAACCTACACTGGAACCAGTTAAGGAACCTTGTTTCTCCTTCTTTACTGATCTTCCCAAGCATCAACTGAGCCAAAACATGTGTAAAAGGAGCATTGAGGAGTAGATACTCTAAGGAGATAGTTACTATAGATAATAACATATAACTAAAATATAAGTCATGCAAGATATTAAGAATCTTGCAGGTACAATATTTGTAAGTATATAATGTTCAATTCATAGAAGCTATTAAAAGAATAAACCTAAGCATCCAATTCTGAGACTAACTTCCAAGATCCGCTCTTGAACTCTCTCTCTCTCGAACTCCAACCGACACAATTCCCCCAACTGTCTCTTGGTCTCTCAGGCCTTATATCTCCTTCCCACGGAAGCTTCCAGAAGAACCTTCATCTTGCTCTCTGATTGGTCAAGTGAGCCTTCCGTAGCAGTGATGTCACTCTGCATTTGCATAAACCTCCCTTTACTGCCTGAAGAAGACCTCCATTGACTGGAGCCCAGTCATTACACTTTCCCAAGGCAAGGCTTGCACCTATTTCCCAACGTTATTCTTGGTGTCTGCCTTCCAGTTGTTTCCAGGTCTTATGGTGACCTTATGGGAGTCTCTGAAGGGGTTTTCTTGGCAGGTTCCTTCAGAGTGGGCCATGGCCATCCTCTGAGGCTGAGAGAGTGAGACTTACTCAAGGCTT
>NW_024825936.1:0-1582 GCF_019175285.1 Sceloporus undulatus
TTAAAAACAGTAACAAAGTATAAATAAGGTAAAAGCATATTAAATAATCTAATCAGTTTAAAAGATTTTCAAAATTTTAAAAGTTTGCAAAGCTATGAATAGCAGTATTGGATTGAATTAATAAGACCTAACACCTTTGGTAAACAGCCAGGTTTAGCTTGGCACCTAAATGACAAGAGTGTTGGCGCCAGTCTGGCCTTCAGGGAGAGAGCATTCCATGGTTCAGGTGCCATGACTGAGAAAGCTCTGTCGCATGTTCTAAAACAGTGTAATCGTGGGACACAGAGAAGCTCACCCTCAGCAGATCTTAATTCTCAAGCAGACATATAATGGGAAAGGTACTTTTCAGGCATCAAGGTCCCAAGACCGAAAAGATATTGCCAGCCAGCGCAGTTCTTTTAAGACTGGCATTGCCTGCTGTTTATACAATATTCTAGCCAGCAGTTGAGCACTTTTTGCACTAACTGCTGCTTCCACATCTTCTTCAAGAGCAACTCCACACAGAGTGCATTACAGTAGTCTAATTGGGAGGTTACCAGTGGATGGACTACTGGACTAGATTATCTCTAGAAAACATATCCAGGGATAGCCGTGCTGGCCATACAGCAAAGTACAATAACATTCAAAAGTCACAAAACCTCAGTACCTTTGCTGGACCAACCAAAATGCACAAAATACATGATGCAAGGTTTTGAAGCTCTGCTGGCTTCTTCATAGGGACTCACTCCTCAGACCATATGGCACCAATGCTTCAAGCTATGTGAACGATACAACTGATTTTCTGAGGAAAATACAGCTCATCTGTAAGCTTCCAGAGAACATTGTCCTTGTAACTGTAGGTATGGAATCCCTGTACACTGGCATCCTACATATGGACTATAACCATCAGAAATACTGGATATTATTTGATCATGTAAAAAAAGCATTCTCTTTGTGAAATTAATTTGCCAGTTTTTACAACATTCATCTATGAAATTGGCATAGGAGTTTGAGCCTTGGATTAGGACTCTGGAGACCAGGCTTCAGTTCCCTCTCAGCCATGAAACCCACTGGGTGACCTTGGGCAAGTCACATACTCTCAACCTCAGGGGAAAACAATGGCAAACATCCTCTGAACAAATCTTGCCAAGAAATCCCCACCGTAGGTTTGCCTTATTCAAGTCATTTCCATAAATTGGAAATGACTTGAAGGCACACAACAGCAGTAATGGCCCAGACATTTGGGTCAGTGTTTAAAGAAAAACATCCTGGCATGTGGGGGGTGGGGGGCTGAGGACAATGCCTGGTGTATCCAGAACTTGGTTCCTCTGGAAACAGTCCATGTATCTAAGCCAGGAAAATAATTTAACTCATGTTGAAATTCTTGACAAGATGTGTCTGTTTTTACACACATACCAGCCTTTGTGAGGCTTGTGGAATATGAACTGAATATTCAGATACTATATATGTGAATCACTGCAATTGTTACAATTGAAAAATACACATCATGCTTTAGTCCAAGAGAAACATGTACAAACATATACTTTCAGATAAAGATATACAGAATATGTGTATCACTTTCTCTCTCTCTCTCTCTCTCTCT
>NW_024825937.1:0-1582 GCF_019175285.1 Sceloporus undulatus
TGTGCCCACTGCCTGTCCAGTTTAACTGAACAGTTCTTTGGTTTAACCTGCACTGCAAAAATAATGCAGTTTGACACCACTTTAACTACCATGCCTCCATCTTATGGAATCCTGGAATTTGAGGTTTGTTGTGGCACCAGAGCAATTGGTCAGAAAAGACTAAATATCTATCAAACCACTACAAATTCCAGAATTTCATAGCATTGAACCATGGCAGCTAAAGTGGTGTCAAACTGCATTATTTCTGCTGTGCAGATTAGGCCTTTGTGTCTGCTAACATATCATGCTCATGGAATGGTGTTCATATTAGCAGCCAAGCGGCGGATCAGGTCCAGGAGCTGGAAATACTCGGCCTCCTTCTGGAGGCGGCCCCTCTTGGGGAACCTCTCCGGCAGCACCAGCTCCTGGTCACGGAGGTAGTCCAGCACGTAGTAGAAGAGGAAGCCGTCGCGGTCCAGAAAGACGCGGCCCTTCAAGTCCCGAGGCAAGGAGGAGGAGGAGGACGTCCCCTTGGAGAACATCCTCCAGAGCAAGGAGCCAGCACTGTCCCCTGGCGCATCACATACACCTGGCCGCCCACGTTCAGCTCCACGATCTCCGGGGAGGAGGAAGAAGAAGAGGAGGAGGAGATGCGGGTGGTGCCTCCCACAGAGCCCGGTGTGGCCTCAGGGGGCTGGGAGCGGACTCCGCCGCCGCCACCGCCGCTGCTGCCTCCATTGGGGAGCCCCCGGGTGCTCTCTGCCAGCGCCATCCTGCCCTCCGGCCTCCTTCCTTCTCCCTCTCTCTTTCTCCGACTCCCGACATGCCTTTGACCAGTCTCTTCTTTCCCCTCTTCCTCAGGGATGCCAACAGACACAGCAAGGCTGCGCTTATGAAGAGAGAGAGGGTTTGTTTGTTTGTTTTGCCAAACACCACTTGGGTGACCTTAGCCAAGTCGCACTCTCTCAGCCTCAGGGGAAGGCCTTGGCAAAGGAAAGGAAACAGCTCTCAAATGCAGAAGAGACAGATAAAAGAAGATGGGAGGAAAGAGAGGGTCAATTGGAACCAAAGAGAATGTGCTTCTGCAATATAGATGTGAAAGCATGCATGGGGGAGGAGGGGCAGAAGGAAAGTATTGATCTTTATTGGCCAAACCAAATGCACAAATGGACTTTAAATTTCCTGGACTTTGAAAAACTCCCTATTGCCGCATGGCCAGGAGGAGGAGGAGGAGCCTGCCTTCCTGCCTGCACAAAATATATCCTCCCCAGTATACCATCTTTACTAAGGACTGAAACAACAAGCAGGCATCTGATTGACATCTCCAATTCATGTGTTTTTTCTTATCCTGTTTGGTTTGTAATCTGAGAAAGAAGCCCATGTAGCTTCGAAAGCTTGCAACAAGTATACACTCATCCCTCCATATTTGCGGCTTTGATATTTGTGGATTTGATTATTCACGGATTTGATTAATACTCCATGGGCAGGTTTACTTTTATGTATTTTATTGTTTGTATGTACAGTTCTGTGTAAATCTACAGCGCTATATGAACAAAGCATAATAATAATAATAATAATAATAATAATAATAATAATAATAATA
>NW_024825938.1:0-1582 GCF_019175285.1 Sceloporus undulatus
CTCCACTCCACTCCACTCCACTCCACTCCACTCCACTCCACTCCTTGTCTGTCTCTCTGTCCCCTTCTGACTCTCTGCTCCTCACTCAGTCTTCCTTGTGCAGAGCTAAATAGAGAGGCAGAAGCTCCTCCCCTTCTTCATTCTGACCAATGAGGGCAAAGGAGCTGGAAGACCCTGCCCCACCCTCACAAGCTCCTCCCGCAGTTAATATGGAACAAGGCAGGAGGGACTGAGGGGCCCTGGAGCCCTAGCCACACGGACACTGGCCAAAGGAGCACCTTCCCAAAGCCTAAGACCCATGAAATGGCAGCCCTTTGCAGGGCAGGACCCTCCTCTCTCTGTCCATGTGGATGCTGGGAGATCCAGTCCAGGGAATACACTGTAAATCCCATTGGCAAGAGAAAAGGTTACTACTACTCTCTGATGTCTCACTAGGTGTCAGAACCTGTTATTAAGATCAGTTATAAGGTTATATCTTTTCAGTTCATGTACATTCACTTGATTTTAAAACCTCCCAAAGAAGCTACTTTTGGCATCGTTTGGGGGACAATCGTCGTCTCAGTGGCCCTCCTATTAGAGACCCCTCCTCTTTTGACCCAAATCCTTTATGAGGCCAAAAACCCCTTTGTTAGGAAGCGAACACCGAATATCTCAGAAGGCTCTATATCTGTGAGGTCTGGAATCCTCTGATCAATGGTCCACATCCAAACTTATACTAAAAGTAGGAAGTCTATTGTAAGAGCATTGCAGTAGTGATCTGTAACACTTCTTTGCAGAGTCTGGGGCTTCAGAGAAAAATGTACACTTTTAAAATTATTATTATTATGATTAACCTTTATTTATAAAGCGCTGTAAATATACACAGCGTTGTACATACAAAAACACCCCCTCCTTTCTCCCCCTGCTAGTTCCCCACCCCACACACACTTAGCCAGGTCCCCATCACAACCCAGCCTCACTCAAGACATTTCAAACATTGCCAGCTAGTTGTCTAAAACAACACTCCAAAGCAGTTAATAGGGCCCCACTTAGAAACTAACACCAACTTTAATATTCTACCCATATACTCTCCACCCCCAACATCTTAGCTAACAGAACAATATAGATCAGATATCTCAAGACATACATGAAGTGATTATATAGGAACTGAATATATACAGCATTATAACTGATCTCAATAACAGGTTCTGACAATATCTCCCAAGGCCCCCTCCCTCCAGGACCCCCTTCCACTCTTCCCCTCAGTCTCTCTCTCTCTCTCTCCTCTGAAGGCCTCCAACTGCCAACTGCCAAGAGCTCAGGCAGAGGCAGCCATTTTGTGTTCTGGGGCCATTTTGTGCTGTTTGTGACTATGGAGAATGTTCCAGAACCTTCTCTAAGGCCCCAGTTGAACAGAGGTATCTCTTTCTCTCCCTGAGGCTCCAGAGAGAGAAGGAGGCCTGGCTCCTTGGGCCAAAAGGAAGGAAGTGTGTCTCTTTTTGTGTCTAGTCCTTTCCTTTCTTGGGAGACTCTGTGGGGCCATGAGATTTTTTTTTGGGGGGGGAATCCCAGAGAAACCATGGAACCTCAGAGTATGATCAAG
>NW_024825939.1:0-1582 GCF_019175285.1 Sceloporus undulatus
AACATACAGTGGTACCCCGGGATACGAAAGCACCGCGTTACGAAATTTCCGGGATATGAAAAAATTCCATAGGAAAAAACTGTTCCGGGTTACGTTTTTTTTCCGGCTTACGAAAAAATTTTTTGGTGCTTTTCGGCGCTTTTTCGCACGAAATCGCGGCTTCCAGCGCTAGCGCCTATGGCTTTTTCGGGTTGCGAAAGATTCCGGGTTACGAAGGGCGCCGCGGAACGAATTAATTTCGTAACCCGGGGTACCACTGTAATTGTCTCTTCTTTTCAGTGTTGGAATATGCACATGCTTATAAAAATTGTAATTTTAGTTATACAAGTGTGCAACTTTGCCTTAAGAGTTGCACTGTATTCCAACGGTGCAGCTTTTAAGGCTGTGGAGTGTTGACAACATCTACACTAGTTCTAACTGAAATCTAAGAAAAATATGGAAAGCAAAACAATGGTTCGCAGATTGGAAATGCTCAGTATACATTCCAATCCCCAAGACAAGTAACACCAGAATTGCAGTAACCACAAGACCATTGCATTAATTTCCCATGCTAGAAAAGATGATGTACAAAATTCTACAACAATGACTTTTACCATGTATAGAGTGAGCAAAGATGTGTAAGCTTGGTTCAGGATGGAAGAGGCATTAGGCATATATTGCAAACATATGCTGGATAACAAAGTGCACCAAAGAATTACATATGCAGTATGTAATTCTTTGTAACTCTACTCTAGAAACACAAGCCTACAGCAGATTTAGAAAAACTTTTTTCAGTAAGCAGAGTTGATGACAGCATGTAGTTGTTCTCAGCATCACCAATATGATAACATATTCCATTATCCCACATTAACACATGTATGTTCAAACAGAGCAATTAAGCACAGCAGTTAAGCATGGCAGGACTATACCTGGACAACAAACCTGATATTCTGCCCCCCCCCCCCCCGACCATTTTCAGCACCAGTGCAGCAATGTTCATTACTAAGTATCACTATAACCCAGCATTAGCCTGGTGCTGGCTTATCAGCTTAGTATTCATGGAATTTCTGTACCAATGTAGGGGCTCTTACAGCTTTGGAATCCACCCACTCCTACTCCCTTGACGAGAAGTGTTTCCATCATACAAAATACTGTAATTTGCCCTTCTGAACTCTAGTGATCAGAATTTTCAACACCTTAAAACCCTGTCAATCAAGACAGGTAGCAGTAACAGATCTATTTGTCACCATGGGTGTAACCCTACTGGTTCCAACAGGCTGAAATGGAACACAGGATAAACGTGTCTATAAGCTTTAGGTAACATTAGTTCAATAGTCACTTCATTAACAAGTCTTTTTATGATAAACAATCCCACATATTTTGGTACAAGTTTTTTGAAAGGCTGCAAAGTTTTACAAGCCCGAAGTGGCTTTCATGTCATGACGTTGTTGGAGAATTTTGAGCTACAACCCCTCCAATATATATATCCGGTCCCCTTTGCGTTATGCAACATCTTTCAAAGCCAATTCATTTTCCTGTGTTTTTTTTGGGGGGGGGGTATTTTTCATCCATTCAATCTCCCACAGAGATTCTTTTAAACTTT
>NW_024825940.1:0-1582 GCF_019175285.1 Sceloporus undulatus
AGAGTTACAGGGTGTATATTTCTGCTTATCTTAGAAAACTGAACCATACATGTGTAATATAATACACCCAATCCTCCTGTGTTTATTACACCAACAGAGCAAGGACCTAGTGGTAATCCAACTCTACCTCAAAGCTTAAGAAACACTGATATAGATATAGGCCAACATCCTGAATCAGAAGATGTATCCTAAAGTTTTTGCAGAAATGGAATTAAAAAAAAAAATCCTTCCCTTTTCATTCCCCCTTCCAAACCCATAAAGCAAAAATTCCTCCTCTTGGACCTTCCAAAAATTCTCCATAGGTCCTGGAGGATGAAGTTAGTGCTTTGCATCAGCTATAGCAACATACCTGGATGGTTCTTTACTGTTTCCCTGCTTTTTACCAGCCAGTAAATTTACATTTGGAAGGCTGTAGCATCTAAAAATGGAATTTTAAGGGATGGAGTTTGGCCATTATGCATTATTTATATAATAATAATAATAATAATAATAATAATAATAATAATAATAGTAATAAATTTTATTTGTATACCATTTTTCCCTAGATCAAAACGGTTTACAGACTATAAACTATTAAAAACATCTCATAAAAATAGATAAAAACAAGTAAAACAATTATACAAATACAGTCATTCATAGGGTAAGGTAGAGAATCGATGGCATCAAGAGCGCTCAACTTCATTCCTCGGAGGGGAAGGCTTGGCAAAAAAGAAAGGTTTTAAGCCTCTTTTTAAATGTTTCTAGGAGGGTCATGAGACGGAGCTCCTCAGGGAGACTGTTCCAAATCCGTGGGGCCGCCACTGAAAAAGCCGTCTGGGATGTGGAGACATATTTGGAAGATGGAACCTCCAACAGATTCTTCCCGGATGTTCTGAGTGTGCGGGGCGGATTGTGTGGGGAGATGCGGTCCCTCAAGTAACTCGGGTTGGTAATAACCAACACCTTGTATTGCGCTCGGAAGTGAATGGGCAGCCAGTGAAGATTTTTCAGAATAGGTGTTATATGGTCCAACCTGGATGCACCAGTGACCAGTCTGGCTGCCATGTTTTGTAATAACTGAAGCTTCCGGGCTTGGTACAAGGGTAGCCCCATGTAGAGCGCATTACAGAAATCTAAGCGAGAGGTTACCAGAGCATGTACCACTGTTTCAAGGTCCCTTTGGCCCAGGTAGAGTCGCAGTTGGCGTATCAACTGAAGTTGATAGCAAGCGCTTCTGACCGTCGCATCTATTTGATGGCCCCATACAGACAGGCCAAAATAAAGCTGCTTCAGGTCACTTTGGAGGTATATTGTTTAAATGATGCATGCATCCTAAGAGTCTGGAAGCCACACCAAAGCCACAACGCAGTCCTAAGGACTGGAGCGCGGCTTTGGCACAGCTTCTGGACTCTTAGGACACATGCATCATTTAAACAGCATACCTTCAAAGTGACCCGAAGCAGCTTTATTTTGGCAGTCTGTATGGGGCCAATGTAATATAGGCAGGGTACAGACTGCCAGAAAGAGGTTTACACAGCGCTGTACATACAAATAACAAAATCGATAAAAATGAAACCTGCCAATGGTGTACATTCTACAACAT
>NW_024825941.1:0-1582 GCF_019175285.1 Sceloporus undulatus
CCATTGCCCCACAAGTAAGAATTCTACTGCCCCCAAATCTTACCTCAATCCCCAAATATCTGGGATTAATTTAATACTTGAGTTAAGGATTTAGAAATTCAGTTTAGGGGATCCCAAGAAAAAGGAAAGTGACATTTACCAAGGGAATGCAAATACATCAAATTTTCCACTTGTTCTTTGTTGTTGTTAGCTACCCTCACATTGACTCTGATTCATGGCAACCTTGTGGATGAAACATCTCCAAGACTCCCTATCCTCCATTGTTGTGCTCAGACCCTGCAAACCCATGCTTGTGCCCCCCCCCCCCATTGAACCCATCCATCTGGCATGAGATCTTCCCCTCCTTTTTCTACACTCTACCTTTCCTAGCATTATTGTTTTCTTTAGTGATCCATGCTTTCTTATTATGTAACCAGAGTATGATAGCTTCAATTTGATCATCCTGGGTTTCAAGGAAAGTTCAGGTTTGGTCTGTTCAAGGACTTATCTGTTTGTCTTTTTGACTGTCCATGATTTCCTAAGCACTTTTCTCCAGCACCACATCTCAATTTTCTGTGTTGATTTTCTTTCTGTCTGCTTCTATACTGTTGAGCTCTCGCATCAGTACATGACAGTGGAGAATACAATGGCCTGGACAATGCTGACTTTAGTACTCAGTTGTATATCTTTGCTCTTCAGGATCTTTTCTAATTCCTCTATAGCTGCCCTATCCATTCCTAGCCTTCTTCTTATTTCTTGACTGCAGTCATGGTGAAAGAGCAGAAAGAGTTGTTGAATTGACCAATCCCCATTTCTGAAATTATAACGGCTATTCAGAAAAGCAAATTGGGTAAAGCACCTGGACCTGATGGCTTTGCAACAGTCTGTTATAAAAAGCTGCAAGATGAACTATTACAACCTTTGAAAGAGGTCATGGACTCTTTAAAACATGATAAATTTTCGCAAACCTGGAAAGAAGCTATAATAACTTTAATCCCAAAAGAAGAAAAAGACACGATATAAATTGAAAATTATAGGCCAATATTTTTTGCTTAATAATGATGACAAACTGTTTGCAAATATAATGGCCGAAAGGGTAAAAATAATAATAACATCTATTATACGTAAAGATCAGGGAGGCTTCATTCCTAAAAGGCAGTTAAAAGATAACATTAGACATATCATGAACCTAATTGATTATCATGAACAAGATAATGAAAAGAAAGTTTTTCTTTGACATTAGAAAAGCATTTGATAGTGTAGATTGGAATTTAATTGTTAAGATCTTAGAAAAATGGAGTTTGGTCTGAAATTTACAGAATGGGTTAAAGCAATTTACTCAAATCAGAGTGCTCAGATACTTATATATCGTCAAAAAACAAGCAAACAGAATTTGCAAAGGAACTAGACAAGGGTGTCCCCTGTCTCCCATTCTTTTTATAATAAACATTTGAAATTCTACTACAAAATATAAGAGCAAACACAAAAATAACAGGAATATTTTTTTAAAAAATGAGTACAAAACTAAAGCGTTCGCTGATGATCTGATGGTATCACTGTCTAATCCAATCCAAGATGGTTTAGAATTGATGAATGAACTAGA
>NW_024825942.1:0-1582 GCF_019175285.1 Sceloporus undulatus
TCAGGGTGGTATTTCACTGAATTTCTCGGATCAGATGAGACATTCTTGGAATAGTTCTCAAAAGTGTTTGAAATCAGAGGAAGAAATAATGGCCCTGCTCCCCCACATTCCTTCAAGGCTGCCGTTTTGTTTTGATTCACTTCTACCACTGCAAGCAGCTTCACCAGAAGCAGGCTTGAGAGCATGGCCTTCCACAATGACCTGAAACCAGCACTGTTCCAGGATATTTCAAGGTGGAAATTATGGCCACCGCCACTAGCAGCCCCAGTGGGAATGGGAAAAAGTGGCAAAACCTTAAAAAATGTGAGCTGTAAATAATTACACTGTAACATGGGTAGCTTAGAGAGTAAGAGTGAGTAGTGATTTGATAGATCTTAGACCAGTGGTTCCCAACCTTTGTTGGGCCACAACCCCCTTGCAGCTGGAAGTCTCACCCCTTCTTCCAGCTGGAGGCCTCCCTGATTGGTTGGGAGGCCAAGAAGGGGTGGGACTTCTGGCCGCCTACAAGCTCCATTGGCCTTTGTGGCCAAAAGTCTCACCCCTTCTACTGCCCAGCAGCCTCCCTGATTGGTTGGGAGGCCATGAAGGGGCAGGACTTCCATCCGCCTACAAGCTCTAGCAGCCTTTGCAACCAGAACTCCCGCCCCTTCCCACCCTCCTCAACCAATCGAGGAGGTCGCTGGCTGGAAGAAGGGATGGGGATTCTGGCTGCAAAGATTTCTGGAAGCCCCATGAGATAGAGATGGCAGCGGTGGCGGCAGCAGACCGAAGGAGTCCTGACCACCCTGGAGGAGGATGAGGGGTGAGTCCCAACTAGGCGACTCCTGAGAAAGGGTCCTTTGATCCCCAGGTTCGGAACCGCTGCCTTAGACCATTCTTCATTTGCGAGTGTGGTAATCATTACATAGACCTTATTCTATAACTCCTAGGCTGTGAAGAAAACCAACCAACCCCTTCTCACCCAGTCCTAGAGAGCTGGAAGTCCTGGTAGACATTTCAGTGAGCTAAATGGGGGGAAAGGCTGACAGGTGAATCATTCACGGCAAATTGAAATACTGAGCTGTTTGAAACAAGGGTGGGGAGCCTGTGTTTCTCCAGCTGTTGTTGAACTACAGCTCCCACCATTCCTGATGATTGCTCATGCTGGCTGGACTGAATGAAGTTGAAATTGAACAGCATCTTAAAGGTTAGAGGTTCTTCACTCCTGATCTCAAGCCTACATAGACTGGAGTTCCATTTTAAATGATAAAATATATATATTTATTTTCTATAAGATGAAATGTGGAAATAAAAAATATTTCATTTTAAAATGAATAGAAACTGCAATGGACTTTTCTTACTTTTTATTTTTTTTAAAGGCCATATCACTATGCAAAGGGATCATGCAATACCTTTGAGACTAACTGAAACACAGAAGTTGGTAGCATGATCTTTTGTAGACTTGAGCCTACTTCCTCAGATGCATGTGAGGAAGTAGGCTCAAGTCTACAAAAGATCATGCTACCAACGTCTACCTTCCAGTTACTCTCAGTGGTGCTGCAAGACCCCTTTGCATAGTGATTTTAATACCAATTGCATACTA
>NW_024825943.1:0-1582 GCF_019175285.1 Sceloporus undulatus
TGGCCAAGAGGAAGGGCTTTGGGGCTTTTAGCCTGTGTTTTTTATTATTGTTTATATGTGATGTATTTTGGATTTTATTGTATGTATTGTTGTTTTAAATTTTATACTGTAAGCCGCCCTGATCAAAGGAAGGTGCGGGATATAAATAAAAACTTTATTATTATTATTATTATTATTATTATTCTGTGGTCCTCCAGGTATCAGTGTACTACAACTCCCAGCATCCTTCTTTTATTTGTTATGCTGTCCAAGGGGCTGATGGGAGCTGTAGTCTCTCAACATCTGGCGGGCTATAGGATGTCCATCCCAGTTGAAAGAACCACAGCCAGAATCCCACTCCCTCCCACCATCCCTGGCTCTGATTGCTTGGAACCCCAGTCCCTCCCACCATCCCTGGCTCTGATTGGCTAGAATCCCAATCCGTCCCACCATCCCTGGCTATTTTGTGTTCTGGGATCCATTTTGTTTCAGAACCTTCTCTGAGGCCTCAGTTGAACAGAGTCTTCTCTTTCTCTCCTGAGGCTCCAGAGAGAGAAGGAGGCCAGGCTCCTTGGGACAAAAGGAAGGAAGTGTGTCCCTTTGTGTGTCTTTTGTGTCTCTTTTCTGAGAGAGTTTTTGTATTACACAGCTCTGCTCCTTCTGGGGATAATGGGTTGTAAAAGGGATCAGAAATGGGGAGGAGAGTTTTAATACAAGCCTTATTCTTATTCTTCACAAACATTGGGCTTTGGCTTCTAAGAGGAGGCTAGTCTCCCAAAAAAGGCCAAAAGTGGCTCCTTTGGGAGGTTTTAAAAGTCTCCCCAGTTTTCTTATTAATAGATTTTCAGGCAAAAAGAAAGGAGGCAGACCAGACCATCTCATATTATGACCAAACAAACATAGAAACAAACAAGAACAACAAAAATAAGGATTAAACAGATAAGCATACAGCTTATTTTTTCAAAAGGAAGCCCATTATTAGGAAGGTAAAAACAAGACTTGGGTGCTTGTACCCTTTTACAACAAGCTCAGGCTGTATCTGCACTGCAGAAATAATCCAGTTCTAAACCGCTTTAACTCTCCTGGCTCCATCCTGTGGAATCCTAGGATTTGTAGTTCATTGTGGCACCAGAGCTCTCTGGCAGAGAAGGCTAAGTCTCCAAAGGTACAATCCCAGGATTCCATAGCACTGAGCGTTAAAGACAAACCTATTACTCGCATTTACCATCCTCTGCTTCCAAACGACCAGACTAACTTTTATTCTATCTCATTCATTTTTGAATTATCTATTAACAAGGAAAAAGCAAATATATATTGTTCTACTTATCCTTATCCTTAAAATCATTTATTTTCTCTTTCAGTCCTCATTTAAATTGTAAAACAGTTGATATAAAATCGCTCTCATTAGATTAAACTAAACATCATTGGGCTTTTAACCTCCCAAGATACTTCTGTTTTACAGCTGTTAATATTTCTTTGAATAAATTAAAATACTTCAACTTAAATTAGTTCTGTCTCTAAAGTAGCATTTTCCCTCCATGCTTCTGGAGATATTCAATTATATTATTCCAGTCTCCTTTATATAAATTTGACTCTCCTTTCT
>NW_024825944.1:0-1582 GCF_019175285.1 Sceloporus undulatus
AAGCATATTGATTTGTAACTACATGCAATGTGATGGTGCGGTCTACAGTTATTCTACATATACAATATTAAGGATTTCTAATATATGAGAACAACATTGAAAGATAGGTGACTTGGAAAAATATACAATTACACATTGTTTAAGGCATATCACAGGTAATGCTGGCCTTTTTACTTTGACAAAGGTAAGCAAGAAAAGGTCAAGGAGGATCTCATTTATAACATTTTGTAAAGTATCTTTTTCCAAAATAATGGGGCAGCAAGGTCATTTCACAGGTAATGCTGGCCATTTTACTTTGACAAAGGTAAGCCAGGAAAGGTCAAGGAGGATGTCATTTAATACATTTTGTAAAGTATCTTTTTCCTAATAAATGGGCCAGGAAGGTACCCCTCCCTCGGGCAGCATTCTAATGAAAAATGTTAAAGCATGCTTGCAGAACTCTAAAGCAATGTAAACCAGTAAGCAATTACATAACAATGACACCAACTGAATCCAATGTAGATGTATAATTTTTACTGTTTATGAGATTTTACGATGGCCTTTGTTTACACTTCTACAATGTATCATTGTGGCCGGGTAGTTACACATCCAATGGTGACCTTTGTATGCTGCATAGGTAAGCCTGGAAAGGTCAGGAATGATGCCATGTCAACTATTGTATTGAAAGCTAAATATAAATGTGCATGCAAGCCATCCCGGCCTGAGGCCCAATTCAAGATATTAATGTCATGGTGGCCCAAATGTGACCCTTTTCCTATGTGTAAAATAAATTGAAGGATTTATAACATAACTTAGAATGTTATGTGCTCTTACCCATTTGTCCCCCTTCAGGCCTAGATGTATCTTGTTCTGCAAAGTAATGAAATATATCTTATTACCAATGTGTAATTAATAAAAATGGCCATATATGAATTAAATGCCAAGCTCATGTATGAATTCTCCATTTTAACATTAAAAAGATAAACCTACCATTATCATCCTCAAGTGCAGGTATGGATGAAGGGGCGGGTGATGTATTCTGCTCATCATCAGGGTCTTCTACATTAAAATGGTAAACATAGTATTATTTTAATTTTTTCTAAAATGTGAAAGGTAATTTGGAGTTTCCAAAAATTAACTCAAATATTAATTACATAAAATTTGGCAATGTACCAGTTAGTAAATAAAAATAGAAATTTAGTAATGGTAAGTACAAGTGAGTCTTAGTTTTGAATTGAAGCAGCCAGTGACTTTTTTAATGTTATTACTCCAAAATACATGTAGTTAATATATAAATTTATTTATATTGTTTTGCAAACTATTAATATAGCTATCATATTATAAATTATTTGTTTATGATAATCCAGCACAACATACCCATGTCTACCACAGGATTTTCCACTGGAGCCATTGGAGGAGGTGGAGATGCATGTCTTCCTGCATTTTAAGAAAATTGATTATTCTGATAGATATTAATTCCTGTAGCAGCTGTGTGTAAATAATTTGCTTTCTAAAAGCATATATTATAATCAATAATAATACTAGTAATGCTATCTCTACAAATAATATTAACAGAAAACAAACAATATATATATATATATAT
>NW_024825945.1:0-1581 GCF_019175285.1 Sceloporus undulatus
GGAATCTGTCTGTTTCTGGTCTGTGCCAGTTTCATATGCTTTGGAGCATATCAAAATCCGTGGGTGCTGAAGTCCCATTGTTCTTAATGGTGGCATGGCCATGTGGCTATACTATTAGGAACAATGAGACTGGAGTCCCCTCTCCCTCTCTCCTCCTTCTTTCCCCCTCCCGCTTCTTCCCTCCTTCTGTTCCTCCTCTCCTTCCTCCAACGCTTCTGCACTGGCAAGGCTTTGGGGGCAGAGTTTGCTGCCCAGTCAGCCAGGGCAGGGGCTGAGGCTTGAGTCTTGGAGCATCCTCCCCAGGCATAGTACCCAGGATGGAGCCTCTGGGCTCCGAAAGCCAAGGGCCCTGGCCCAGCTACCTCTGGCCAACAGGTTTCCCAGGGAAAGGGCCAAGGCTTGGCTCTCAGAGCCCAGAAGCTCCATCCTCGGTGCTATGCTGGGGAGGATGCTCCAAGACTCAAGCCTCGGCCCTGGCCCCAGCTCCAACAGCAGCTAACTAGGCAGCAGACTCCACTTCAAAGCCAAGCTGGGGCAGAAACCTTGAAGGAAGCAGGTAAGGAGGGAGGGAGAGAGGGGAAAGAAGAAGGGAGGGGGAGGGACTTTCATCCCCAATGGCAATGCAGCTGCATGTGCGCCACCATTGGGGACAAGAGTCCCCCCTCCTTCAACTATCTGAAAAATCTATTTCACTGTTATGCAGCCCTTAGAAAATTTAGGGCAAAGGGCAAAGGTCTCGATTTGCATCCTCTGAGTCCTATTGCATTCCATCTCATCCCCACAACTATGTAAATATGCTTTACTATCTCTCTGTACTGCATCCAAAGAAGTGGGTTTATATCCATGGAAGTTCAAGCAAAATAAAAATTTTAACACGTTAGTAAAGATGCTGCTACATTTCTTTCCCCACTCTGCCTCCCTTCCTGCTTTTTATGTTGCAGAGGAGGAAAATGCTTTCCAGATGTTGCAAGAAGAAAAAGAAGGTGGGAGAGAATCTAGGCTTCACTGTAAAGTACTAAGTAGAGTTCCTCTATGTAGAAATTCAATTATTTAGCTAGATCCAAGAGGAAAATTGTTAAAGGAGAAAAATCATTATGAGTTAACTGAAAATCTATTTTCAATTCAGCACTGTGTTTGCAACCAGTGAGTCTAAAGTTCTGTAAGACTATCAGTAATTTGATACATAGTACTGACCAGAGCTTGGAAAACCTACTTCTCTGACTATAGCACCCAGAATCATTGTGAGCATTTATTTATTTAATATCCCAATACTGCGTAGTACAATGGTAAGTTTCAGTGGCAGAACTAGTCAGAACACAATGACATATTTGGCAAAGGGCATGTTATCAAACTATCTTAACTTCATTAAACCATTTGCCTTGTCTGCTGAAATGTTCTTACAGGAGATTAAAAGTGTGTGACAAATAATCCAGTCCAGTTTCTAAAATGGTTATGTGAATGTACTTACTGTATTTACTCATGTATAAGTCTAGAAATTTAGGTCAAGAAATTGACCCAAAAAACATGAATCGATTTATCCATGGTTCAATGTAAGTACTGTACTTTAACTCTTATTTAAAA
>NW_024825946.1:0-1581 GCF_019175285.1 Sceloporus undulatus
TACTAATTGTCATTAGAGATGTACATCTTCATGTTCCTCACCTTCATTCACAAGCAGGAATGAACAATTATCTTAGTAATAAATAAATAAATATATCCCATGCTGCATAAAAATTTGAATAGTCAACAGCCTTTCATGCTTCAGAAAGTATTTCAAGAATGTATTTCTTACAGCAATATATGTATTTTTCTGCATAGAAAACATGTATCCTGTCCAAAATATGCTGTTGTCCCTACAAGAAGCATATTTCCTATGCAAACTCCCTATGCAAACAAAAATAAGCATTTTGCACAGAAAAATCACTTGTATTTTCATGCAGATGGGGGGAGGGGGGAGAATTTCACAAAGCCCATGTTATTCTACCTAACATTTCTTGAACATAAAGGAATTTTGATACTCTGAAGAAGAAAACTAACGTCTGAAGAAAAAAACTAATCAAGGAAAGAAAATGCTTTCCATTCCTAATTGTCATGTAAGGCAATAGCTTAGGTTGCTTTCATTGTTGCATTCATCTACAGGTTGAGCCATGTTTTTTCTTGCCAGTATATGCTGTGAAAGCAGTATTAGGAGCATCTATGTTATCTCTAGTATGATTCATACTGGCCGTATGGAAATGTGGGATAAGCAAATATGTGTATCTGCCAAATGAATTTAATACCAACCATTTCCCTTCTTTTCCACTTCTTTTACATCATTTCTCTTCAGCATGATCTAAATGGAGAGCTAAAAACTATATTTTATCTTTTTTTTTCCCCTTCCTGATATTTTGCTGAAGTGCTCTTTTATTTGGTCAAGATTATTCATTATTTGGAACAGAGCATAGATAGGTTATATATATGTAATTTATTGAAAATTCAAATTTATATTAAACAAATCCTTAGAATCTTTGGCATGTTTTTTAAAACCTCTTGTTTTCCAACCTAGTTAGTGAACATAACATAAAGACAAGCTCAAAAAAAAAAAATGCTGCAAGAGATTTTGAATGTATGCTGATATTGATGTTACAGTCCCTGTGGCTTTGCTTCTGGGCTTGCAGAATGGTTAGAAACTAACCTTCAGTATCTGGACAGACATCTTGGGGAATGATGAGCAGTCTTATAAAGCTTTGCATAATGAATATCTTAACTCATAGGGACTGATATTCTCATATTGATGTCCTTGTACTTTCGGTTGGCACTTATACAGAAAAGCAATGGAATATTAACAGATAGACTGATAAAGGGATAAAGTGGAATCCATTGTTTAGCAAATTTAGTGGAATATGCCCCAGGCAAGTATTCTTTTTCTTTCATTACAGCTTTAGGAATGGGAAAGCATGACAGACCTCAGACCTCTAATGGCTATACAAATGACAAATCATCATCATCATCATCATCACCATCATCCTGTCAGAAAACAGTAAATGCTTGGAAACCTACTTCTTAATTGTTAAAACAGGCATTTTTAAAAGGTTAAACCAGTGGTTCTTAACCTTTAATTTTCAAGGGGGACCCTTTAAATATATTTTGTCACCCTGGAGCTTCAAGACATAACTCAAGATATAAAACCCAAACAACAACAACAAAGAATACCTGAACACTG
>NW_024825947.1:0-1581 GCF_019175285.1 Sceloporus undulatus
TATAAAATTTAAACACACACATACAATTCATTTTCTTTCATAACAAACCACAGAGAAATCTAATTCTATGTCTAAACTATATCAACTCTTCCTTCTTTTTACTTGAGATCTCCTGCCTTCTAGTATTAAATGAGGTCTCCAGACATTATTAACAATGAAATATATTACTTACAATCTAAAAGTAAACATACTCCATTTTCAAGAAGTATCTGCAATCGCATACATGATTGTAAAGTCCATCTATTTGGGGTTGCTTTAAACAAATAAATATTTTACAAATATTTTTATCACTCCTTTCCAAAAGTGAAGTCTTTTCCCCATTCTGTTTTTTAAATTTTTATCAAAGGCTCCCATTGCTTTTCAGACGTATTCATTGAATTCTTCTTTAATAAATGTCTTAATTCATCACTTTCTATAACATCATACAATATTATCAACCAGTCCTTTACATTAGGTCTTGTCTTCATTTTCCATTTCTGAGTGTAAACCATTCTGCCAGCTGAAATCATATAAAATAGTAGTTTCCTATATTTTTGTTCTAATTTATCATCTGAGATAATATTAAATAAATACATTTTGGGGTCTTTTTCTATCTTTTTTTCTAATATTATTTGTATTGACTTATGTATTTCATTCCAGTATTTTTTAGTTTCAGCACATTCCCAGAACATATGAAATAGTGTACCGTGTTTTTTTCTCACACTTCCAACAAATTTTCTTTGTGCTTTTCAACATTTTTGCCTTTTTAAAGGGGCTATACCAACGTAAATATATCTTACAATAATTTTCTTTGTCATTAACACTTAAAGTATACTTTAATCTCTTCAATCCTGTTTTCTCCCACTGATCAAAATCTATATTTGGTCCCAAATTTTGCGCCCATTTCACCATCTGCTTTTTCACTTGTTCATTCTCTAATTCAATTTTTAATAACATTTTATAAAAAATGTTGATTCTATGATTATTCTTATTGAACATTTTTTTACTATTCCATATCCACTTCACCAATTGCTAAAGTCTTAACATCCATTATAAACCTTTCCCTAATCTGTCTATAAGTAAACCAGGTACAGCTAAGACCTTCTGATATCAATTGCTCTGTGGCAAAAGGCATACAATCAGATCTTCATACCTTACCCATTTTTCTTGGCTTAGCTGGACCCAGTTACAAAACGCTTCCTTTATGGATGCCCATTTCGGAAGGACTGGACAACATTTAGGTTTAATATTCCACCAATACTCTTAATTGCTTCTTAGAATTTAATTTAGTATAAAATAGATATCCATACCATCCAAAAAGAAATTCTACTCCCTTCCGTCCTTCCTTCCTTCCTTCCTTGCTTTCCTTCCTTCCTTCTTTCTTTGTTTCCTCCTGCCCTTTCTTCCTCTCCTCTTTCCTCCCCCCTTCCCTTTCTTTCTACCTCCTTCCCTTTCTTTCTTTCTTTTTTCTACTTCCTCTCTTTCTGCTCCCTCCCTCTTTTCTTCCCTTCCTTCCTTCCTTCCCCTCCTTCCTTCCCTCCTTCCTTCCCTCCTTCCCCATACCTCCTTCCTTCCCTTCTTCCCCTTCCCCTCCTTCCTTCC
>NW_024825948.1:0-1581 GCF_019175285.1 Sceloporus undulatus
AAATCTTCTGTGGGGTCAGGTGCCACCTATATAACATTTTATAGGTGAAGAACATTATTGAATGGCTGTATCCTTTATTTATTAGAGGATTTCACATTTGCCTGTGTCATTTCAGCTCACTTTCATTAACTGAAACAGCAAAAAAATGTGTATTCAACTTTTTACTGAATGTATGTATTAAATGGGCTTACTCAAGTTAAGACTGCAAGTGGATTTAGACTGGCAAAGACTCCAAAAACAATAGCAGAATCTACTGAGGCAACAATATTGTCCTAAGTGTCAGATATTCAATGGCTAACAAGTATGATCTTGATGTACATCTATAGATTTCCTTTACACAAAATATTCTCCGTTGTGTTCAATGAGTTTTTAAAATCTATTCCTATAACCCATGCCCTGTTAGATGTAACAGTCTTCTTGGAAAGCCTGTCAGATAAAGCCACATATATACTTCCCACACTGTGAATCAAACTGATAGCCTCGGATTATGTTTGTTAGATACTGGTAGGGCTGACTTAATTTTTGACCTTTAAAACATATTTTTCATACCTCTCAGCTATTATAATGCAGTTGCAAATCCGCTATTCCCAGTGTGAACAATGCAGTAGGCAGGAAGATCCCGCTGTGACTGTTGGGAGGACAGTAGCAAAAAAATATCACAAACCAACTGTCATCCTAACAATATTTATGGTGGTCTCATAAAACTACACTAATACTGACTTGGCTGAAAAAAATAGGTTCTATTGAATCTGAAATGTTGATAATTCTCAAGAGTCTTACCAAAATTACCCCCTGGTTCATTTTGATTGGAAACACCTATAAGACAAGTTTATTTTCCTTATATTCTTCCTGGAGCTTCTGCATCAGAGTTGGGCTGTAAACAACAGCCTGGACTGAGGAAAGAAATCAGTTATTTATACTGAACAAACAGAAGTAATTCAGAATAAGCCAGGATGCAAGACTGTAGAATGAGACAGGATCAAAGAAAGAATAAAAACCTACATCAACTCATAGAATCATAGAATCGTAGAGTTGGAAGAGACCACAAGGGCCATCCAGTCCAACCCCCTGCCATGCAGGAAATCACAACCAAAGCATCCCCGACAGATGGCGATCCAGCCTCTGATTGAAGACCTCCAAGGAAGGAGACTCCACTACACTCCGAGGAAGTGTGTTCCACTTTCGAACAGCCCTTACCGTCAGGAAGTTCCTCCTAATGTTGAGGTGGAATCTTTTTTCCTGCAGTTTGCATCCATTGCTCCGGGTCCTAGTCTCTGGAGCAGCAGAAAACAAGCTTGCTCCCTCCTCAATATGACATCCCTTTAAATATTTGAACAGGGCTATCATATCACCTCTTAACCTTCTTTTCTCCAGGCTAAACATCCCCAGCTCCCTGAGTCGTTCCTCATAGGGCAAGGTTTCCAGACCTTTCACCATTTTAGTCGCCCTCCTTTGGACACGCTCGAGTTTCTCAATGTCCTTTTTTAATTGTGGTGCCCAGAACTGGACACAATATCCAGGTGGGGCCTGACCAGAGCAGAATATAGTGGCACTATGACTTCCCTTGATCTAGACACTATA
>NW_024825949.1:0-437 GCF_019175285.1 Sceloporus undulatus
ATAGGAGGAGAGCTGGGTAAGACTCATGTGTCTGATTGATATTAATGTGTCTATTTTTTATTTGTTTCTTCCAATAATCTAAATACAATCATAATGTATAGATAGACAGCAATAACAACAACCCAATAACTACAACCATAGCAACTGCAATATTTAAATGTCTATACTGTATTTAATGTTTCCCATCGCCTTCCCTTTAGGTTGAGAGACTGTGACCCAGTCATCCAGTGAGTTTCTATGTTGGAGCTGGGATTCAAACCCTGATCTCCAGAGTCGTAGCTCCACTATGCTCAAACCAATAGGCCACACTGGCTATCATGGACATCGTTTCACTGGGCCATTGTATGTCATGGACTTGGCCCAGCTTCCTCATCCATGGAGGTCATTTTGCAATCCCCCTTCTCCTCCTCCATTTCCAGGCCCAGCTCCTTCTGCAT
>NW_024825949.1:537-1124 GCF_019175285.1 Sceloporus undulatus
CTTCTCCTCCTCCATTTCCAGGCCCAGCTCCTTCTGCATACCCTCCATCTCTCCCAGTTTGGTAGGGACCCTCCCCTGGTTCATCCTCTGCCCTCCCACCTTTTCAGCTGCTCTTCAAATGCCACAGTTTTCTCCTCCTCCTGCTGCCATTTCTCCCCTTCTCTTGAGCTCACTGCCATTGCTGCAAACTGAGTCTAAAGGACAAAAGGAGTCTGCCCTCCATGAAGACAGCCAAGGAGAAAGGAGAAGAGGGGCCCTTCCCAGAGGCTCAGGCAAAAGCAAACAGCTTCAGCCTCTCCTAGTTTGCCTCACCTTCCTTAGAAGAACCTTGCAATCTTGATCATGTTCGGAGGTTCCTTGGTCCCAGCCTCCCTTTGATTCTCTTGGATCCCTCTCCAAAATATCAGGGCCCCATAGAGACTCCCAAGAGAGGAGAGGAGGCCTGGCAGCTGGAGAAGAGGGGAGGAGGGGGGCTTCCTTGCTTCCAGCCCCCAAAGCTGCCTCTTACCTAAAGAAGACCCTCCAGACCCCCATCCATGCCTCCAAAATGGGGCTCTTCCCCCTCAGCCATCCTTCTCACAGAAGAA
>NW_024825949.1:1224-1581 GCF_019175285.1 Sceloporus undulatus
GAGCAATGGGTGCAAACGCCAGGAAAAGAGAGTCCTCCCCCAGCATTTCCCCCTTTTCCTCTCTTCCCATTTCATGTCCCTTTCCGGAGGAGGAGCTGAATTTGTTTAATTATTTTTACTTCTATTGTAATGTATACTTTTGTATGTTATCATTCTATTTTATTAAACTTGTAATTTCAGTTGTGTCCCTTTATGAGGGAGAATGGGATATTATTATTAGTAGTAGTATCATCAACAACAATTATGATAATTAGTGTCTTGTTCCTAAAACCACAGAGCCTTGTGAAATCTCAAAGACTGAGTTTATCACACGGAGGTTTCTGCAGCTTTTTGCAGGTCAGATCTGAAGCAACTGAG
>NW_024825950.1:0-1581 GCF_019175285.1 Sceloporus undulatus
ATTATTATTATTATTATTATTATTATTATTATTATTATTATTATTATGCTTTATTTATATAGCACTGTAGATTTACACAGTGCTGTACATACAATCAGTTAAATAGATAAAAAATAAACCTGCTCATGGCATACATTCTATGAAATAATAGCATAATAAATGTCTTGGAAAGGGTTCAATGAAATACAGGAAAGGGTTCAATGAAATAAGGCAGGCAACAAATTAAAAACATCAACTAATGCAATGCTTGGGAATGCTTTCCTGAATAGGATGGTCTTCAACTCAGTGTTGAATCCTAGAGTTGGAAGAGACCACAAGGGCTGTCTAGTCCAACCCCCTGCCATACAGGAAATCACAATCAAAGCATCCCCGACAGATGACCATCCATCCTCTGTTTAAAGATTTCCAAGGAGGGAGACTCCACCACACTCCAAGGAAGTGTGTTCTACTATCGAACAGCCAGTGCCTATCTTTACTCCTGAGGGAGGCCGCAGCCCCCAAATCACATGCTGTCACTGTGGAGTAAAAAGAATCTGTAAAACCAGTGCCATTGGCACACTCATGATGTAACTGACATGACGCAACGCGATGTGTGGATGCTATGCGTCCGTTACGTCATAATGGCAGTGCCCGTGTAGACAGGACACCGCCATTATTGCACCACTAGCATGTTTTAGATTTAGGGATTTAGGGACCTTAAAATTGGTGCCAACATGGTGCTTTTGTGTGGTCTGTACCATGCCTAAGTTTACTAAAAATCAGCTCTTCTAAAGTCTAGAATGCATGTCTGACTATTCCTGGCTTCTCCTTTCCACTGTTTAACAAACTCCAGGAGAACATGATCACTCCCACCTAAGGATCCCACCTCTTGCACCCCATTAGCCAGGTCATTCCTGTTGGTTAGGATCAGATCTAACGAAGTCATCATAGAACAGCAAGTAATCACAGTACAGCAATCACAGGAGATTATTGCATTGTTAAAAAATGTGACATGTCTCCCATTTTGTAGTCTCATACAGGAGGCAGATGGGTATTATCTCATGGATTTTGCCACTGTCGCCACTTCCCAACTACATTCAAGCAAAAATCTGATTAAAAGCAGCCCTCAGCTAGCTGATCTGCAAAGCCAGGAAACTCCCAAAAGTGAAAAGAGGCCAGTTGAGGGTGGATTTTAGTCAGATTTTTGGCTGGATGCAGTCAGGGGGGACAGTGACAGCAGGAGAATCCATGTGATAATACCTGGCTGCATTCTGAATAATATTATAAAACTGGAGCGGTAAATAACCTTTCTTTCGGCCGTTGAGGGAGAGAGCAGGCCGGCCCAGCGTCATCAGAGGCTGGCCTGAAGACAGAGTGCCCTCCCTCCATAACTGTCATCTTTCGGCCGTTGAGGGAGAGAGCAGGCCGGCCCAGTGTCATCAGGGGCTAGCCTGAAGATACAGTTTATCTTAATTGTAGATTTTTCTTGTACTGTTATATAATTTTCTTGTACACCGCTATGATCTATTTGGAATAGCGGTTTATAAATAAAACATATTATTATTATTATTATTATTATTATTATTATTATTATTATTATTA
>NW_024825951.1:0-750 GCF_019175285.1 Sceloporus undulatus
CACATGTGGAGAAGCAACACCAAAAGGCAATGAGGATGGCCAAAGTTGTTTATGAGGAAGATCACATAAGCTAGAAAGGGCACAGCAGTTTGCTTTTGCCTCAGCTTCCTGGCATGGGAAGACGCTGGCAACCTATCTCCTGTCCTCTCCCCCGTTTTGAGTTGATGGGGTGCAAACTCCTTGGAAGTCACTTTGCAGCAACCCAAGAGCATTGAGGGGAAGAGGGGAAGTGGGAGGAGGAGAGAGGAACCGGGACATTTTTAAAGCCCCTGAAAAAGTGGGGTGAGAGAGGATTAACCAGGACTTTCTCTGCCAAATTGGGACAATATGTTCTCCACTTGCTTTCATGAGCTGGCCCAGCAGTGACACAATGAAACTCACCACAGAGTTGTACTTGGACAGCCTCTTTCTCTTGGAGCCCAAGTTCCTCTGCTTGGCTTTTGTGTTGGCCATTAGGTGGGAAGCGGGGGGTCCTGGTGGCCCTGCACTTGGGTCTCTTCCAGCAAAATGTGCCCCAAAGCTGTGTACAAGGAGACCGAGATGAAGTTCCTGAGGAAAGAGACTAGGGTTAGACTTGATTTTTCAATGAATCCTGCATCACTCAAAGACACAGAGAACAGCATGCTGCTGGTGAGATACGCAGGTGACATATGCCTCCTTTGAGCCAATGCAGAGGTGGGTATCCCCTTTTTCTCTCTGCACCAAACAAAGCCCCCTGGACCTAGCATAGATTCACTGCAGCTCCCCTAC
>NW_024825951.1:850-1581 GCF_019175285.1 Sceloporus undulatus
GACGCTGGCAACCTATCTCCTGTCCTCTCCCCCGTTTTGAGTTGATGCGGTGCAAACTCCTTGGAAGTCACTTTGCAGCAACCCAAGAGCATTGAGGCGAAGAGGGGAAGTGGGAGGAGGAGAGAGGAACCGGGACATTTTTAAAGCCCCTGAAAAAGTGGGGTGAGAGAGGATTAACCAGGACTTTCTCTGCCAAATTGGGACAATATGTTCTCCACTTGCTTTCATGAGCTGGCCCAGCAGTGACACAATGAAACTCACCACAAAGTTGTTGTACTTGGACAGCCTCTTTCTCTTGGAGCCCAAGTTCCTCTGCTTGGCCTCTGTGTTGGCCATTAGGTGGGAATGGGGGGGGGGGTGTCCTGGTGGCCCTGCACTTGGGTCTCTTCCAGCAAAATGTGCCCCAAAGCTGTGTACAAGGAGACCGAGATAAAGTTCCTGAGGAAAGAGACTAGGGTTAGGCTTGATTTTTCAATGAATCCTGCATCACTCAAAGACACAGAGAACAGCATGCTGCTGGTGAGATACGCAGGTGACATATGCCTCCTTTGAGCCAATGCAGAGGTGGGTATCCCCTTTTTCTCTCTGCACCAAACAAAGCCCCCTGGACCTAGCATAGATTCACTGCAGCTCCCCTACACAACAGATACTCCATGTTAAAACGCTTTTAATGTTGCTATGTTGCTCAGCACGTGAGGCAACACGTTAACGTATGGTGCCAGATTCTCCAC
>NW_024825952.1:0-1581 GCF_019175285.1 Sceloporus undulatus
GAACCTCTGCTGCTTTGGAGGATGTGTACGCCCGATACGCTGAAAACCACCGAACTGGAATGACCCCCTTTCTCCTTCCGGTGTCCCTTTCGTCTTTAGTACAACCGCTGGGGCTAAGGCGCGCTTTCGCCATATTGGCAGAGGTAAGGCTCAAACCTTTTGCGGAGGGGGGGGATAAGCATTTCAACATTACTATTGACTCTGGCGCATTTATATATATGTATGCACGCTTTTCCACTGTGTGTCTGTGTATGTATGTATGTATGTATATATATATATATATTTGTATTTATGTGTATGCATGCATGCATTTGTGTGTGTGTGTTTGGGTGTTTGTACGTTTTATATTTTATCATTACATTGTTTTAATTAGGTCATTCTAATGTTTAATATTTTTTAAAAATGGTTTTAATGTGCTTTTATATTGCAAGCCGCCTTGGGTCCCTTTTTGGGCATAAAAATAAAATAAATACATATATTATTATTATTATTATTATTATTATTATTATTATTATTATATCCTTGCCTTCTCCCTGGAACTCAGGGCGGCTTACAACGTTAAAAAAGCAAGACAATTGAAAACATACATAAATATTACATTAAATGACTACAATAGTTTAGAGAGTTGGTTGGGATGTGATGGGAATTGTAGTCCAAAGCTAAGTCCCTGGACTGGGACATAGAGCAGCAGACCTCTTGAAATGCAGGACCCATCATCCCCCTTCCACACACAGATACACATGGAAGTGCCAAGCGCAGAGGCATCCTTCGCTTGGCAAAGCCAAGGGCCCTTTCTTTCCTCGTCCTCCGTCCAGCTGTAAGGCTTTCTAGCAGCATTGGCCTCAATGGAGGACGGAGAGTGGATGGGTGGATGGGTGTTTCTGCGCCCTTGCACTTTGGTGTATCTTGCAGATGTCTGTCTGTCTATCTATCTATCTATCTATCTATCTATCTATCTATCTATGTTCATATGTGAACACAAGCATTCACAGACACATGGATGCTGCCATATCCTTATAGTTCCACTTGCATATTCAAATAGGCATGCGTGCTCATACATGTGAGTGTATATGTGTGTGTGTGTGTGTGTGTGTGTGTGTGTGTGTGTTAATATTTCCTTAGAGAGAGAGGTATCTTTATAGTTCCTCTGGCATATTCAAATGTGCACTCGCGTACATACATGTATGTGCATGTGTGTGTATATATATATATATGTGTGTGTGTGTGTGTGTGTGTGTGTGTGTGTGTGTATATATATATATATATACACATATTTATGTGAATGTTTAATTATAAACAGATAAAGATGTCCTTTGAATTCTTTTCAAACATGGAAGCACACAAGCATATGCGGACATATACTGATATCTGTTCTCATTTTTATACATGGCAACATGTGTGTGTATATATACATACACACACTTACAGATACATTTCTATAACTGCCTGTATACCTTCCTGTGTTTGTATGTGTGTGTTTTGGGGCGTGTTTTGTATTTGTATTGATATGTCCTCTTTTCATTGTAGAATGTCAGTGCCGACCAACCATTTTGGACACTTCACCATCTTGTCTTCCTGGGA
>NW_024825953.1:0-1581 GCF_019175285.1 Sceloporus undulatus
CATCTGTTGGGGATGCTTTGATCTGGATTTCCTGCATGGCAGGGGGTTGGACTGGGTGGCCCTTGCGGTCTCTTCAACTCTATGATTCTATGACTCTATGATTCTATAAAGCATTAATCCAAAATTCCAAACATTTTAGAAAATAAAAAAAGTTTTCAATTTGGATTTAAAAACATTGAAGGAAGGAACAGTCCACAAGTTTACAAGGAGGTGATTCCAGGAATAAGGGTGCCAAAAGAGAAAGGATGAAGTCAAGCTAAGGAGGAGTGAACCCTTGGCTGTGTGTGGAGCCCAGAGCTCATAGAGGCTGTTAAGAAGGGATAAGAGCTGCAAGATAAGGAGGAGTTAGGTTATGTAGGGCTTTGAAAGTCTGAACATGCAGCTTATTCTGAATCCTAGAGATAACAGGTAGCCAATGAAGGGATTTCAAGGGTGGGATAGAGTTATCAAAGCGACAGGCCAAAAAAGATAATCATTAACAGCAGTATGAAGAATGGAAACCTAAGGACTAAGATAAGATAATGGAAGATTGCAGCAACTGAGATGGGAAATGACTGCAGTCATGGCGGTGGAGGCAGAGATGAAAGGTCTAATTTTGCTGATGTTATAAAAGAAAAATTGACATGACTTTGCTACAGCCTCAATATGAGGGGAAAAGGACAAAGAAGAGTTAAAGACAAATCGACGACTCCATGCTTCCTGCATGAGATGGATGGGAGCAGTATTAACAGTAATGGAAAATGTATAATATAATGAAGGTTTCAGGGGGCAAATGAGTAGTTCTGTCTTTGTGATATTAAGTTAAGGCAGTGATGAAGCATCAATGCTAAAATACCAGAAAGACATGCTGTGATGAGATGTTCGCTGTTTGAAGAAATTTCTGGAATGGAGAGGTATAGTTGAGTATCATCAGCATAAAACTGATATTGAAATCCATATGGACTGATAATGGCGGGATAGAGACCGCCCAAAGGACTCTTGCTATACACTTGACAACTAACTGAAATATTTGTTTACATTAAACAGATGCAGTAGTTATCTGGGTATACCACAGCCATCCAATTTTGTATCATATTTGTTTTAAAAATGTAGTACTAATGCTATTAGCAGATGGATCCACATTATTGCAGAAGAGGGAACTGGAAACTCTCCATATACTCAGCTATAAATATTTCTTTGACATTTATTAACCTCACTTGAGTTCAGGTGCTAAAGTACTTGGACTGAAAATGTGGTTGAGGTAGGAAAAAAACCTAGATATTGTTCCTAATAATTTATCAGACAAGAGCAGAGATCAAACACAGCAGGGAGGTGGACTTCTTTCATTTATACAGGTTGCTGAAACCTTGAATCAAATGAACCCAATTTTAGGCCCACTTCCTGGATCCAAGATGCAAAGGTATTCACATCTATTTGGACAATATAGCAGACCACATCCCAGGAGCTGTGAGAGGTTTTGCTTTGAAAGCTTTCAGTATAAACTTTCATTTCTGGTGACAGCTGTATAGGAACTGGAGCTCTGTCGGTCCTGATAGCTCTTGAAAGAATAATTCAGAGATTAGGTTAAGCAAGATATACTAG
>NW_024825954.1:0-1581 GCF_019175285.1 Sceloporus undulatus
AGTAGCATAAATTCCAGATTGCAGCCCTTGGCTTTGCTCTTTTGTATAACAAGGGATGGCATCTGACTCTGTCGTTGTTTTAGATATGAGAGAGAGAGAGAGAGACTATATAGATAGATAGATATGTATTCAAAATATGGAAAGGTAGCATACATTCCATTGGTTTAAATGAGAGACGCACAGACGGCTGCGATATATATATATATATATATATAGAGAGAGAGAGAGAGAGAGAGAGAGAGAAACAGACAGAGTCCTCTCTCTTTCTAAAGCAGAGCCTTCCTCCTTCTTCTCCTTTTCCCTCCTGAGTCCAGCTCCTTACCTTGGGCTCCTTTTTGTCCTCCTTTTCAAAGTCTCCTCAGAGCAAGGAAGGAAAGAAGGAGAGGGGTCCCAGTGCCTTGGAGACCCAGCAGCAAAGTCCTTCCCTCCTTCAGGGATCCCCTCAAAGGCCAAAAGAAGAAGATGGAGGACAGCCCTCGGGAGCACTGCGCATGCTCAGTCTCAGCCGCTGAAGTCATGGCTGCCCTCACTTTCTGCCAGGAAGGAAGATGTCTTCCTCTGAGCATGCTCAGTCTCAGCCGCTGAAGTCATGGCTGCCCTCACTGCCTGCCAGGAAGGAAGATGTCTTCCTCTGAGCATGCGCAGTCTCAGCCGCTGAAGTCATGCCTGCCCTCACTGCCTGCCAGGAAGGAAGAAGGGCATGCTCAGTCTCAGCCGCTGAAGAGGAGGAGGTGGCGGCCAAAGTTTTCATCCAGTGGCAGAAGTGCCCCTCTCTTCTCCCCAAAATTCCCCTTGAAGAGCCCCCTCCTTCCTGGAAAGAGGAGCAGAAGAGGAGGGAGACCCAAAGGCCTTATTTTTTTTGGGGGGGGGGAATTGGGACTGACCAGGACCCCCCTCTTTGGCCTTAAGGGAGGGAGGGGCAAAGCCAAGCCATCTCTGGGGGGAGGAGGAGGAAGAGGGACCCTACAGCCCCTTCTGGGGGGAGTAAGAGAGAGAGAGAGAGAGACCCCCAATGGCAGTCTGGGAACTAGGCTGAGAAGTCCATAGGATCCACACACAGAGAGAGAAAGACCTTTTCCCTCCCAACAACAACCCTGCAGAGGGGGCCAGCAGAGAGTCCTGGTTCTGGGAACATACAGAAAGAAAGGGCAAGGGAGGCACCCTGGCTTCTCCCCTTCCCCAGAAGAAAACACACAAAATAGTGGACCTCCTCCCCTCAGAGAGAGAGAGAGAGAGAATCTATGCTTGTCCTTGTAGTTAGCTGTGGGTTTCAAACAGAATCAACACTGAATTGTCTTCACCTTTGCATTTTCTACTTTGAAAACCAAATTGCTATTTTGACTTTTGAAAGCCGCCTTTGGTGCCCTGGCAATGAGGCGGCAGCAGCAACGATAGATAGATAGATAGATAGATAGATAGATAGATAGAGATATATACGCACACACATACATATACATATATATACCACACACACATATACAAAATATTCAAAAGGAGTACAAATTTTGCCCTTGTGTCTAATAAGAGATGCCACCTGTTTTCAATGAGACAGAGATATATTCAAAATATTCAAAAGGAGTA
>NW_024825955.1:0-1581 GCF_019175285.1 Sceloporus undulatus
TCAAACTCAGTTGGCACTAATTAAAGCAGTGTGTCCTAACCCCATTTAGGACTTTCGGCCCTTGCCTTCCCCACTTCAGCCTCTCTAGACCAAAAGAACTCTGCAGAACTTAAAAGCCTCCATCTTATTCTAGGCTCAGAAGTGGTTAATAAGGGAGGTCCTTTGCAGTCCAGGCCTCTGGCCACCCTCTTTGGGGTCCCTTCTGACTTTGGGGCCCTTTCATCTTGCATTAGGGATTCCCTAAAGGCCTCCAACTGCCAAGTGCTGAGGCAAAGGTGGCCATTTTGTGTTTCGGCAGCCATTTTGTGATGCTTGTGACTGTCGGCAATAATGTTCCAGAACCTTCTGTAAGGCCTCCTCAGTTCAATTGGGCCAAAAGGGAGTCAGTGTGTTTCTTGGTGTGTCTTTTGTGTCGCTTTTCTGAGAGGGTTTTCCTATACAGAAACGGGGAGGATAGTTTTAATACAAGCCTTATTCCTCTTCTACACAAACATCTGCCTTTGGCTTCTAAGAGGAGGCTTGTCCCCCAAAAAAGGACATAAGTAGCTCCTTTGGGAGGTTTTAAAAGTCTCCCCAGTTTCATTATTAAGAGATTTTCAGGCAAGAAGGAAGCTAGCAGACCAGACCATCTCATATTTCCAAGAATGAAACAAACAAACATACAAACAAACAAGAAGAACGAAAATAAGGATTAGACAGAAAAACAAACTGCTTATCTTTTAAAAAGTAGAACCATTTTTAAGGGTAAAAATCAGCCTTTGGTGCTTCTACACTTTCCCAACTGACTCAGGCAGTACAGTGCTTCCTCGGGTTACGAAATTAATTCGTTCCGCGGCCGCTTTCGTAACCCGAAAAGCCTTCGTAAGCCGAATTGCCATAGGCGCTAATGGGGAAAAGCCGCGATTCCGTGCGAAAAAGCCAAAAAAAGCACCAAAAGTTTTTTCGTAACCCGAAAAAACATTCGTAACCCGGAACAATAATTCCCTATGGGATTTTTTCGTATCCCGAAAATTTCGTAACCTGGGTATTTCGTATCCCGAGGTACCACTGTATTTGCATTGAAGAAATAATTCAGTTCAAAACTGCTTTAACTTTCCTGGCTCCATCCAGTGGAATCCTGGGATTTGTAGTTTGTTGGAGCACTAGAGCTCTCTGGCAGAGAAGGCTAAGTGTCACAAAGGAAAAAAACCCGGATTCCATAGCAATGAGAGGTTAAAGCAGTATCAAGGTGCCTTATTGCTGCAGGTCCTCCTTTTCATTCCGCCCCTCAGTCTCTCTCTCTTCCCTGAAGGCCTCAAACTGCCAACTGCCAAGCGCTCAGGCACCGGCAGCCATTTTGTGTTCCGGAGGCCATTTTGAGCTGCTTGTGACTCTGGGGAACAATGTTCTGGAACCTTCTCTGAGTCTCAGTTGAACAGAGGCTTCTCTTTCTCTCCTGAGGCTCCAGAGTCAGAAGGAGGCCAGGCTCCTTGGGCCAAAAGGGAGGAAGTGTGTCTCTTTGTGTGTCTTTTGTGTCTCTTTTCTGAGAGGGTTTTCTTATTACACAGCTCTGCTCTTTCTGGGGAACAAGGGTTTTAAAAG
>NW_024825956.1:0-1581 GCF_019175285.1 Sceloporus undulatus
ATTGGATAGGTGCCCGATTTCTATATTCATCCGTCCATGGCGTTCCATATTCGTACCGAATGGCTTGCAGCCTGACATTCACCCTCATCGGTACCTGACTCTCTGGAGCCATACCGATTGGATGGCAGCCTGAATTCGAACGTCGTCGATTCCTGACTCTCCTGGGTCATACCAATAGTATACGTGCCCGATTTCGATATTCATCCGCCCAGGACGTTCCAGGCTCGTACCAGTTGGATTGCAGCTTGACATTCAACCTCATCGGTACCTGACTCTCTGGAGTCTCACGGTTAGGATGGCAGTCTGACATTCACTCTCGTCGGTCCCTGACTCTCCTGGGTCATCCTAATTGGATAGGTGCTAGATTTCGATATTCATCCATCCATGGCGTTCCATGGCGTTCCATGGCAAAAGTATCGTTAAGGATGGCCCTTGTTTGACTCCTCATATTCATGAATTACTGTTCTTTCTTTCCTATTAGAAGGTGCAACAAGAGATCTCTCCATGCTGTTCCTTCAGGCTACACCAGGTACGTCTTATCCTAAGAATGGGCAAAAGTACAGTTTAGGGAACACTTCTTTGACTCATAATATTAATGCATTACCGTTCCTTCTTCCCTATTAGAAGATGCTACAAGAGATTTCTCCATGCTGATGCTCGAGGCTACACCAGGTACCTCTTATCTTAAGACTGGGCAAAAGAATAATTAAGAATGGCCCTTCTTTGAATCCTCATATTAATGCATTATCGTTCTTTCTTGCGTCTTAGAAGGTGCTACAAGAGATCTGTCCACGGTGATACTCCAGGCTACACCAGGTACGTCTTATCCTAAGACTGGGCAAAAGAAAAGTTAAAGGTGGCCCTTTGTTTGACCCCTCATATTAATGCATTACTGTTCTTTCTTCCCTATTAGAAGGTGCTACAAGAGATCTCTCCATGCTGTTGCTTCAGGCTACACCAGGTACGTCTTATCCTAAGAATGGGCAAAAGTATAGTTTAGGGAAGCGCTTCTTTGACTCATAATATTAACGCATTACCGTTCCTTCTTCCTTATTAGAAGGTGCTACAAGAGATTTCTCCATGCTGATGCTCGAGGCTACACCAGGTAAGTCTTATTCTAAGACCAGGCAAAAGAATAATTAACGGTGGCCCTTTTTTGACCCGTCATATTAATGCATTACCGTTCCTTCTTCCCCATTAGAAGGTGCTACAAGAGATCTCTCCATGCTGATGCTCCAGGCTACACCAGGTACGTCGTATCTTAAGACTGGGCAAAAGAATACTAAAAGGTGGCCCTTCTTTGACTCCTGATATTAATGCATTACCATTCCATTTTCCCTCTTTGAAGGTGTTACAAGAGATCTCTCCATGCTGATGCTTCAGGCTACACCAGGTATATCTTATTCTAAGACTGGGCAAAAGAATAATTAAGGGTGGTTCTTTTTTGACTCCACATATTAATGCATTACTGTTCCTTCTTACCTCTTAGAAGGTGATACAAGAGATCTCTCCATGCTGTTGCTCCAGGCTACACCAGGTACGTCTTATCCTAAGAATGGGCAAAAGTATAGTTTAGGGAAG
>NW_024825957.1:0-1581 GCF_019175285.1 Sceloporus undulatus
CCACCAAAGAGACCAGGAGATGTACAAAAGTCTGTGAACTGCACTTTCTCCATCCCACATAGATTGCCAGATTGAAAACTAAAGATAGCTCCTGTATTTTTAACAGTTGTGTAGAAGAAGGAATTTTAGCACATGTTGCTTGTCATGCAACCAGGCAACAAGCAGCACCTACTGAAATTCTCTGTTCTACACAAACATTAGTAGAAGAATTTAAAATGGATCAGGAGTCAAAATGACTTTAACAGATTAGAAAGCTGGGCCAAAACTAACAAAATTAATTTCAACAGGAAGAAATGTAAGGTACGAGATTTAGAAAGAAAAAATGAAATTCAGATATAAGATGGGTGATACCTGGCTTGATAACAGTACATATGAATGGGCTGTAGGAGTTTTAGGAGATTGTTGCACCTTCTTTTATTCCCATGCTAGGCTCAGGATATAAATGCACAGGGATGGATTGTAGGGCATAGCTCCATCCCCAATCAGTATTCATCCTGTACCCGATCCAGGCTTCTCCTGGACCTTTTAAAGAACATGATTTCCCCATTCTTTAAAAGGTCTGGGAGAAGCCTGGATTCAGTACAGGATGAGTACTACCTGGGGATGGAACTGTGCAATAGAATCTGTTCCTTTGCATTTATATCCTGTGCCTAGTGCTGGAAAAAAAAGCTGGTGTGATGATCTCCTTAGTAGGTAACAAGCTGAACATGAGTCTGCAGTGTGATGCAGAAGGTAAAAAAGCGAATATGATTTTAGGTTGCATCAAACAGAAGTGTAGTGTCTAGATCAAAGAGAGTAACAGTATCTCTCTACTCTACTTTGGTAAGATCTCACCTGGAATACTGTGTCTGGTTCTCGGAGCCACAGTTCAGGAGGGATGTTGACAAGTTGAAGCATGTCCAGAGCAGGGTGACCAAAATGATGAAAGGTATGGAAACCATGCTCTGTGACTAGCAGTTAGGAAGCTGGGTATGTTTAGCCTGTGCAAGAGAAGGTTAAGAGTTGACATGATAGGCATTTGAAGGGATTTCATATTGAAGATGGAGCAAGCTTGATTTCTGCTGCTTCACAGACTAGGACACAGAACAATGGATTCAAACTACAGGAAAAGAGATTCTGCCTAAACATTAGGATGAATTTCATGGTAAGAGCTATTCACTGCCTTCAAGTGTGGTGGAGTTTCCTTTGGAGGTTTCTAAACAGAGACTGGATGGCCATCTGATGGGAATGCTTTGATTGTGTTTTTGCGCATCGCAGGGGGTTTGACTGGATGGCCCCTGGGGTCTCTTTGAATTCTGTGATTAAATGTAAAGGAGCTGTCTTCTGTTTCCACCCTGGCACCCCGCTAGATATCCATGCTAGCATATTTCTGGCAGATAGGGTTGGGGAATTGTGTGTTGTTGGTGCAAAGGCTGAACTCATAGTGAAAAGGCTCACTTACGTCTCAAAAAGGTTCTTGGATTGAATTTTGTTGGTGGTTGAAGTCAAAAGCAAAAGGATGGGACAAAAACATCAGCCTATTTTATCTTAAAGATGTTATTCTCAGTAACACAGCCCTTGAAGAAGCATTTCAACTTTTTA
>NW_024825958.1:0-1581 GCF_019175285.1 Sceloporus undulatus
TTGAACTGGTTGCAGTTCCTTGCCTCAGAGGTTCTCCTGGCATCGTCTGCAAGCTTCTCCATTAACCATCCTTCCCAGAAGTTAGTCCACCATTGATCCATGGACAGATGACCTGTTTTCCAGTTTCTGGCAATGATTAATCTAGCTATAGCGACTGAAAAGGATATAATTTCTTTAAGATGGAGAAGGACAGGTTGCTTACCTGTAACGGTATTTCTTCGAGTGGTCATCTGCGAATACATACAAATGGGTTTCACTGCGCCTGCGCAGTGCTGCTCGGAACCTACTGGAATCACTGGGCAAAGTTTACTTTGCAACATATAGAAACTTTTTGGCGGTAACTCCGCCCACCCGTTATAAGGCCCCTGCCTTCCCGCTCTTTTCCCCAGTTCCGCAATTTTTCCGCCAAGCAGTTGATGGAAAGAGCCAATGAGAGCAGGACACTGAGGGGACGGACGGGTGGGATTTGTATGTATTCGCAGATGACCACTCGAAGAAATACCGTTACAGGTAAGCAACCTGTCCTTCTTCTTCGTGGTCTCTGCGAATCATACAAATGGGTTTAGACTGACAAGCTTAGGTAAGCGGCGGAGGGAGTGTCCTGAAACCAAAGCTATGGTAAACCAAAGATATATTCATTACACTAATAAACACCTTGAACCATAAAAAGAGTCAGTCTCTTTTGTTCATGCAAAGGACAAACATAGCAATAACATTGCTAAACCTGAGGAGGGAACAGAGGTCATGCAAGACCGGTCCCATAGAACTTGTGCAAACCAACCTTCACAGAATGTAGACAGTGTCAACTGTACATAAGTGCTAAACACACAACAATCAGTAGTGCAATCAATGCAACCCTGAAACCAACACAGCCCTCCCGAAAGCTGCGTCTCGAATGGCCCTGGTGTCCAACCTATAATGTTTAATAAAAGTTAGAGGTTGGGACCAGACAGCAGCCTTGCAGACATCCTCCAAGGGAATCCCCGACAGGAATGCAGAAGATGCTGACATTGCCCTTGTGGAATGAGACCGAACCCTGCCAGGGAGAGGCTTGCCCAACAGTTCATAGCAGAGGTGGATGGTACCAGCCACCCATTTGGAAAACCTCTGCGCAGACACAGGCAACCCTTTCTTCGGTTCCGAGTAGCATTGGAAAAGTCTCTCGGACCGACTGGAGGCAGCAGTTCTGTCCAAATAAAACGCCAGTGCTCTCCTGGCATCAAGAGAGTGCAGGCGTCGCTCCGCATCTGAAGTCGGACTGGATGCGAGGGTAGACAACACAATGTCTTGGCACATGTGGAAAGCAGACACTACCTTCGGCAGGAAAGTAATGTCCGTGCGGAGGACCACCTTGTCCTTGTGGAACCTCAGGAATGGCTGGTCTCTCCGTAAAGCACAGAGTTCGCCCGCACAGTGGGCAGAGGTGATGGCCACAAGAAAAGCGGTTTTCCAAGTCAGTAGTCTCAAGTCCGCTGTGGCCATCGGTTCAAAGGGCTTGGATTGGAGGGCGGACAGTACCGTATCCAAACTCCATGCCGGTGTTGGTACCGACACAGGAGGATACAGGTTGGCACATCCCTT
>NW_024825959.1:0-1581 GCF_019175285.1 Sceloporus undulatus
AAAATTCCAGGTTGGGATTTTTAGGATTTGTTTGTTGGTTTTGGAGGAGGACATTTTGACAGCCTGTGCAATTTCAGACCATCCTGGGATAGAAAACTTATCTCTACACCCATTGAAATAAATGTTCTTTTGTGGCATAAACTTTAGGCTAGTATGCTACCTCTGACTCTATGTGAAACTGACTTCCAGTTTTAAACAATATCAAAGGCACATATAATAGCAATAGTAAGTACACTTCTGCACCGCTTATCAGTGCACTAAGTAGTTTACAAAGTGTAAGCTAATTGCCCCCAATAATCTGGGTACTCATTTTAGCGATCTTGGAAGGATGCAAGCCTGAGTCGATCTTGAGCCCTTCTCTGGTACTGAACTTGCAACTTTATGGTTTGTGAGTGAGTGGCTGCAGTACAGGCATTTAACCACTGCGCCACCAGGGCTCCTTCATTCTATACAATTTCAGTATTCAAACCAGGAGTTGATCAAAACATATATACTGATTTAAATACTGCAATTGTATTATATGTGCCTTTGATATTGTTAAAACTAGCAGTCAGTTTCAGAGGACAGCTGCTTGGATTACTTAACAGGACTAGATGCAATGCCATCACTAGCAGGTGAGGGGGTGTGGGCCACACCAGGTAACACCCAGGGGGGCATCACTGCTGCCCAAACATCTGCCTTTTGGCAGAAACAGGCTATGGTGTTTGCCTGCATCCCTTTAACATGAAGATATGGTGTCAGGCTCAGTGGGAAGAGAAAGGAGGGGCCCCAGTTTTTTAAAAAAAATTTAAAATAAAATTTTTAAAAAAATTAAAAATATCACATGCTACCAAATTTTCACTTTAACTACATGAAACTATGTACATATAAATACATTTAGGCTGTCACTATGATATTGTAATTTAAAGTTATAATGTTAATTTTGTTTGTTGTTTATGTCACATCTATTACCATTACTTTTAGTGATGCATGAGAATTATGATTGATGAGTAACATGAGTACAAAAAACATTACTAAGGATTCTGTATGGTGTGGTATGAGATGAGGTCAATGGGGGGGGGGCACACCATGAATTACCACACCAAGTGACACCAATCCTACTGACGCCACTGATGAGATGATACAATGATCATATTATACGCTTGCTAAGCCAGCTCCACTGGCATGCACTCTGTTTCTGAACCTAATTAATACTGTTGGCTTTGAACAAAATCATTTATTTTCTTTCTTTTAAAAAAAATCATGTGTGTTTGTAATATTGTCTCTTTCTCCTAGACCTGACCATAAGAATATAGATAACATATCTACTTTACCAAATAAGCAAGTATACTGAAGCCATGTGTGTAACGCGTGTTGAACACCTCAAAGCACTACATATATACTGAGATGAGGACAATGATGATGATCAATGGAAGTAATAGTATAACTCTATTCTGCTTTGGTCTGACCTCACCTGGAATACTGTGGCCATTTCTGGTCACCACAGTTCAAGAAGGGTGTTGACAAGCTGAAAAAGGTCTAGAGGAGGGCAACCAAAATAGTGAAAGGTCTGGAAACCATGCTGGATATGTTAAAATATTA
>NW_024825960.1:0-1581 GCF_019175285.1 Sceloporus undulatus
TTTTTAATTTTCCAAGAAGTGGACACCTCTTTTTTTAATGTCTGTGTGAACTCCCCCACCCCCCATTTCTTTTAAACTGCCCTTTCAGGAGACATAAACACACCAAAGTGAGCTCATCCATCACACTTCATCTTTCCTCTTCGTTCCTTGGCGTTTGTCTCTGACTCCAAGACAGTAAGAAAAGGGATCTTGCAGCACCTTTGAGACTCATTCTGCATCTGAGGGAGATGACCAAGTCTATGAAACCTCATGCTACAATTTCTTTTTCTCAGCTAATCATAAAACCACAAAAGTCAGAAGACACCCCCAAGAGTCATCCAGTCCAACCCCCCCATTCTGCCAAAGAAGATCTTCCTAATGTTTTGGTGGAACCTCTTTTCCTGTAACTTGAATCATAGAATCATAGAGTTGGAAGAGACCTCAAAGGCCATCCAGTCCAACCCCTTTCTGCCATGCAGGAACTCTCCATCAAAGCATCCCTGACAGATGGCCATCCAGCCTCTGTTTAAAGACTTCCAAGGAAGGAGACTCCACCAAATTCTTTGAAGGATAGTGTCTTCCTCTGTCGAACAGCCCTTACTCTCAGGAAGTTCCTCCAAATGTTGAGCTGGAATCTCTTTTCCTGCAGCTTGCATCCATTGCTCCATTGGGTCCTGTTCTCTGGAGCAGCAGAAAACAAGCTTGCTCCTTCCTCAATATGACATCCTTTCAAATATTTAAACAGGGCTATCATATCACCTCTTAACCTTCTCTTCTCCAGGCTAAACATCCCCAGCTCCCTGAGTCTTTCCTCATAGGGCTTCATGGTTTCCAGACCCTTCACCATTTTGGCCACCCTCCTGTGGACTCATGGCTCCAGTTTCTCAATGGCTTTTTTTAATTGTTTTGCCCAGAACTGGACACAGCATTATTCCAGGTGGGGCCTGACCAGAGCAGAATAAACCTCTCTGGGGGTTTCCTGACTCGTTGAGTCCTTAGTGGAATAATGACTTTGATTCTGCCATGCTCATCCTCAGCGTCACTACTACTGCTACTCTGGATAGCCTGACTTTGCTCTAGCTCTTGCTCTGGTGTTTGTGTGTCTTCGGAAGTGCTTTTTTGTTTATCATTCACATCTCTGGATGTTTGTACCCCTCCATTTCCATTGTTCTTATTTGTTACAATGTTTTTAAGTTTTACAAAAACATCTTGATTTAAATGAAATTTTCCCCACCCAGCAAGGGTCTCAAAACTAGCACTCCTGGAATACAAAATCCTGTTCCCATCCATTAGGAACCTGTACTTATTCCCTTCATAGCCCACAAAATGCAATCTTTGGCTTTTGGGCTCATTCTTTTTCCTAAATTGAGGTGGAATGTACACTGAGGCAAATTGTCCAAAAACCCTTAAGTACTTTAGGTTCGGTGCTCGACCATACAACAAAAAATAAGGAATTTGGTTTATCACACTGCACCATGACCTGTTCATAATGTGACAAGCAGTTCTTGTGGCCTCTCCCCACAAATTTGCTGGTGCTCCAGAATCTTCCAACATACAATCCCTTATTTGATTTAACATACCAATCCTGCGTTCAGCCAAACC
>NW_024825961.1:0-962 GCF_019175285.1 Sceloporus undulatus
GGTCCCTAAGAAGAGGAGGTGCCAGGGCCCCCCAGAATCCCCTCTGAACCTTGAGGGCACTTTCCCAAAAGCTGGCCACGATTGATTTCAGGGGCTGGCATTTTTCTCTCAGAGGACCATCAGGATAACAAAGACCACTCCCCATTTTGGATTTTGTTGTTTGACTGTGCTGCCCTCAGTGGAGTCTTGCTTACTCCTAAGATGCCATGGAGGTGAGGGAAGATGGCTTTTGCAATCTTTTCCACCATTGAGCTTACCTTGTGTTGTCTTCAAGCCTGTCAAAAGAGAGCAGGAAAGTAACCTGGAGGAGAAAGCAAAGTCCCACATTTGATCCCATAAGCTCCCCCTGAAGCTTTTCCCAGCATGTCCTAGTCCTCAGTCTCCCTCCCAGGCTCCACCGTTTCCTAGAGAGATGCAAACCTTCAAGGGAGAGTCCTTGGGGGTCAAGCCAAGCTCTCCTCTGCTTCCCCAAGGCCTCCTTCTCCATCCACTGCTGGTCTTTGGAAGGGAGACCTAGACTGCTTTTGGGAAAGTTACTTTTGGAGGGACAGGGACTCCGAAAACCTTTCAGTCTGGCTCTAACATTAAGTATGTCAAATCTCTGCAATGAACTGGGGCAGGTCTTACACCAGGAGTTGGGATCCCGTGACCCTCGCTCCGTATCCCCATTAAGAAAAAGACTCAATCTCCATGACTGGTGCTATATTTCATACTCTTGGGATGGGCAGCCAGGAAAACAGAATGTTTCAAAGAATTCAAAGCTTTATTAGATGGAGATAGAAGTGCAAGATGCCTTAAAATCATATGTTCTGAATCAAAGACAGCATCAAAGGGGCTCTAATAGTTTTACAGGACAGAATCTGGATAGATACTTCCTCCAAACAAAAAGTATTTCGCACTTCCACTTTCTCTCCTTTCTGGAAATGCTGATGCCTCAAGGGCTGGATCCTAAGCAAAACAGA
>NW_024825961.1:1062-1581 GCF_019175285.1 Sceloporus undulatus
ATTTTTTTTAAAAAAAATTGTTATAATTTTAATGTCTTTGCATTGTTTTGTACTGTATTAAATTTGCTGTTAACCACCCTGAGTCCCATATTGGGAGTAAGGATGGATGTATATAAATAAACTAAATAAACTGGAGATCCCTTGAGGATCCATGGGTTTCTTGGTGTAAATAGCCCTCCACCAATAGAGACAGAGACTGAATGAGTCTGTCCAGAATTACTACGCGTCATTTTTGGCACCTGGGTTGTATCTCCATTGCCCAAACCTAGCACTTTGACACCAGAATCCTGGGATTTCATCTTTTAGGTAGAATTATATAGCAACTCTCACGAATGACTGCATTGAGGCTCTCTACCAAGCATCCAGTTCTAAGTACCCCATTCTCAGGTTTCTCTAGGATGGATCCACAGCCGTTAACATGGCACCAAACTGGTACAATTGGATAATATGTATAGGACTTTGGTTGCCTACTTTCTGGTGTCCCTCCATCTCTCTTATAGGGTTGTGAATTCAGGTCCT
>NW_024825962.1:0-1581 GCF_019175285.1 Sceloporus undulatus
GTATCTCCAAACGCAAGTGTACAGCTGGAGGGGAAAAACATGTTTGTGAGGTCCAAAGAAGTTTCAGATGCTAAAAGCGGTGCTCATTTCCATAGATTATATTGAACAGGGGAACTGAACTTTTTATTCAACTCAACTCTACCTTCCTTAACATCAAAGGCAGGGCTTTCTGAAAAGTATTGGTAAACTAGACTTGTTGTATTGCCCTGTTGTGTTGCACCAGGAGCCCTGGTGGCACAGTGGTTAAATGCCTGTACTGAAGCCACTCACTCACAAACCATAAGATTGGAGTTCAGTCCCAACTAAGGGGCTCAAGCTTGAATCAGGCTTGCATCCTTTCATAGATCGCTAAAATGAGTACCCAACTTGTTGGGGGCAATGAGCTTACACTTTGTAAACCGCTCAGGGAGTGCGTAAGTGCGGTATAGAAAAGTGTTCCACTGTCAAACAGCCCTTACTGTCAGGAAGTCCCTCCTAATGTTGAGTTGGAATCTCTTTTCCTGTAACTTGCATTCATTATTCTGTGTTCTGTTCTCTGGAGCAGCAGAAAACAAGCTTGCTCCATCCTCAATAATAAATAAATAAAATAATAATTAAACTTTTATTTATATCCTGCTTTTCTGTGACAAGACCATCAAAGCGGCTACAACACGTTAAAATCCACATTTACACATTTATATCCCAAATTCCCTCCCTGAGTTTGTTTTTCCTCATCCAGCCCATTACAGCTACAAGACACTGATTAAGGGGAGAAATGCCACCTGTTGTCATCACTTCAAATATTTAAACAGGGCTATCATATCACCTGTTAACATTTTCTTCTCCAGACTAAACATCCCCAGCTCCCTGAGACTTTCCTCATAGGGCAAGGCTTCAAGACCCTTCACCATTTTAGTTGCCCTCCTTTGGACACGCTCCAGTTTCTCAATGTCCTTTTTGAATTGTGGCGCCCAGAACTGGACACAGTATTCCAGGTGGGGTCTGACCAGAGCAGAATAGAGTGGAACTATTACTTCCCTTGAACTAGACTATACTTCTATTGATGCAGCTTAAAATTGCATTGGCCTTTTCAGCTGCTGCATCGCGTTGTTGACTCATGTTCAACTTGTGGTCTACTTGGACTCCTAGATTCTTTTCACACGTAGTTTCATGCAGCCAGGTGTCCCCCATCCTATATCTGTACATTTTATTTCTCTGCCCTAAGAACAGTACCGTACATTTCTCCATGTTCAAATTCATTTTGTTAGCTTTGGCCCAGCATTCTAACCTATTCAGGTCATTTTGAATGTTGATCCTGTCCTTTGGAGTATTAGCTATTCCTCCTAATTTGGTGACATCTGCAAATTTGATAAGTATGCCCCCAATTTTGTCATCCAGGTCATTGATAAAGATGTTGAATAGCACTGGGCCCAGGACAGAGCCCGACTGGACACCCCACTGGTCACTTCTCTCCAGGATGAAGAAGAGGAGCCATTGCTGAGCACCCTTTGGGTTCGGCCGGTCAACCAATTACAAATCCTTGTAACAGTTACCTTGTCTAGCCCACATTTTACAAGCTTGTTTGCAAGAATGTCATGGGCA
>NW_024825963.1:0-1581 GCF_019175285.1 Sceloporus undulatus
GTAAGATTAAAAACTACATATTAAAACTGACTAAGCTAAATAAAAATCATGGGCAGAGTTCACTGGATGGGAAGTCTTATTTGTGGCCGAGCATTTTATTCCGGGAAGGCCTGCCAGAAGAGATCCGTCTTAATGGCCTTTTTAAAGCTCTCTAGATTGGTGATTTGACGGATCTCGTCCGGCAGACCATTCCATAAGTTGGGAGCGGCTGCAGAGAATGTCCTCTGGGAGGTCGCCGTCAACCTGGTCTTTAAGGGCTGTAATAGATTCCTCCCAGAGGACCTGAGTGTACGGGACGGATTATATGGAAGCAGGTGATCCCATAGATAGGTTGGGCCCAAGCCATGTAGGGCATTAAAGGTGATAACCAACACCTTGTACTGTGCCCGGAAACTGATAGGCAGCCAGTGGAGTGACTTCAGTATTGGTGTTATATGGTCACTCCTTGCTATTCTGTACCAACTGGAGTTTCTGGACTAGGCACAAGGGTAGCCCCATGTAGAGCGCATTGCAAAAATCAAGTCTTGAGGTTACCAGCGCATGTACTACAGTTTTGAGGTCACCCTGTTCCAGGAAAGGGCGCAGCTGGCGTATCAGCTGAAGCTGATAGCAGGTGCTCTTGACCGTTGTGTTCACCTGATTCCTCATCTGAAGTGACGGGTCAAGAAGCACCCCCAGACTGCGAACACAGTCCTTTAAGGGGAGTGTGAGCCCCTCTAGGACTGGAGGTTGCAGCCCAATCCCTGGTTTGGGAGCCCCTACCATAAGTACCTCCATTTTGTCTGGATTCAACTTGAGCTTGTTTTCCCTCATCCAATCCATTACTGCCTGAAGACACTGGTTGAGGGGAGAGATACCATCTGTCATTGTCGCTGATGACCGGGACATGGAGAAATATATTTGGGTGTCATCAGCATATTGATAACACCCGGCCCCATATCCACAGATGATTTCTCCCAGCGGCTTCATATAGATGTTAAATAGCATCGGGGACAGGATGACGCCTTGAGGGACACCACAATTAAGCTCTGTTTTTGAAGAGCGACTGTCCCCAAGCATCACCCTCTGGAACCTGCCCGAGAAGAAGGAGCGGAACCACTGCAACGCAGGGCCTCCAATTCCTAACTCTCTCAGGCGTTCCAAAAGGATATCCTGATCTACTGTATCAAATGCTGCTGAGAGGTCCAGCAACACCAACAGGGTCACGCTCCCTCTGTCGATGGCTAGACGAAGGTCATCAGTTAAAGTGATCATGGCAGTCTCCACCCCATACCCGGTCCTGAAGCCCATTTGAAATGGATCAAGAAAATCGGCTTCATCCAAGACTGCTTGGAGCTGAAGAGCAACTGCCCTCTCAATCACCTTGCTCAGAAATGGTAGATGAGAAACAGGCCTATAATTTTTCATCTCCAGGGGTTCCAGGGAGGGTTTTTTCAAGAGCGGTCTAACGATCGCTTCATTCAAAGCGGATGGTATATGACCCTCCCCAAGGGAAGCATTGATGATACGTCTAAGAAGTGCCATCAATGCATCGCCCCCCTGGATGGCCAGCCATGATGGGCAGGGATCAAGAGGGCATGT
>NW_024825964.1:0-1581 GCF_019175285.1 Sceloporus undulatus
TATACACTTACAAGTTGAAAGAGAACCAGCCTGCTTTTTGGTTGTTTATTTTGCTGAGAAGGGATTGCCATCTAAAGCTGCAGCTGTGATTAAACAGGCTGTTGGGAAAGACTGTGAGGGAGTGGCAGCGATCTGCTATAAACTGCTACAAACTGTTATTTGATACTTTTAAGCTTTGATTTATTGCAGCTTGCTGGGCAAAAAAGTTCTGATTTAATACTCTACTTAAGTGAACCAACTGTAAAGGAAGAAATTAATCATTTTAAAACCATTTCTTTGGGAGTATATGCTTGAATGGTCTAAACTCAGCTGTGTAAATTTACAGGGAAGGAAAGAGGAGAAGTTGCAGAGGCTTGGAAAGTGCAATTTAGCTGTGACAAAACGGAGGCAGAGAGAAATTTGTTAAATCAAGAAGGAAATAATTGACTGTAGTATTTGATGGATATAATATTAGGACTATTAAGAGTATTAAGACCACTAAAGAGTGAAGTTCCAAGCAAATACTAAATAAATAAACAAATAAATAAAAGGAAGATAAAGCCCTGAATATAAGGAGCAAAGGAGAAAGGGATAAAGGAAAATCAGATAAGTACCTGCAGGGTTTGAATATATTATTCTCTCCTCCCTCTCTGTATCCTGTATCCCACTAGGAACAGTGGGAGCTGCCTCTATTGCTTGAACACATTATTTTGGAATCTTTAAAAAAGTGGTTCTTTTAAGAAGAAAGAAGAGGGATATAAAGTGATTAAGGAGGATAAAAGTATCTATAATGAACACAAGACAAAACTCAGTTAAAATGCCATCCCAAGCTAATAGGAGAAACTCGATGGAACAGACATCAATAATGGAGGAAATAAAGAGACTATCTGCACAGATGGAAAAGAATGGAAAAGATTTGGAAAAAAACTTTAGGCAGGAGATAAAGGATCTGAGAAGAGATGTGAAAGCAGATTTGAAGTCTGAACTCAAATCCGAATTAAAAGGGATAAAGCAATCTTTGGAGGAGATGGGGAAGGAAGTTTCTCAAATAACTACTAGGATAGATAAATTGGAAGAAACATCACAGACTTTAAATGAAAAAACATCTGAACTGTGGCAACATCAAGAGCAACAACAAGATGCTAGAGCTTTGGATGAACTGAAGCAGAGAGAAAACTCCCTGAAAATTCGGGGCTTGAAAGAACAAAAACAAGAAAATCTATATGACTATCTTCTTCCAGCAATTGCTGAATATATGGAAATACCTTATCAAGATCTTCTTAAAGACGTAAATAAACTATTTAGAGTGAATTCCATCATTGCCAAAGAAAAATCTCTTCCCAGGGACGTGGTGATATCATTTGTGAGAAAAAAAGTCAGGGATGAGCTGCTGTTCTTGAGCTATGGAAACCCGTTGGAAGTCGAGGGATCCGAATTGAAATTTTTTAAAGACATTCCTAAGAGGATTCTCCAAAAAAGAGGAAATTATAAGTTTATAACAATCAACCTCAATAAATATAAAGTGTTATATAAATGGGAGAAACTAGAAGGCATCTCGGTGAAATGGAATCAAAAATGGTTTAAATTAAATTCAGTTTCAAA
>NW_024825965.1:0-1581 GCF_019175285.1 Sceloporus undulatus
AAATTTTCAAATGGAAGACACTTTTTTTTTAAAAAATGGAGGACACGCAAAAAAATTTGCTGATTTTTTTAAAAAAATGTTAATATAAATGCGTGTTTCTGAGGCTTCTATAGACAATTGCCCCCCAAAGGCCCCGGTGGCAATCGGTGGCAGGACCAGGCTGGGGCCGGTCCCAAGGCCTCGCTGGGCCGCATCCGGCCCGCGGGCCGCAGGTTGCCTACCCCTGGTTTCAGGGCCTGGTTTCTTCTTCGCCTAGTTGCTTAGTGAAGGAAACTACTCTCCATGGTTACAGTAGTAGGAGTGGAGTATCTTCTGCTCAATTTACAGTGGGCCATTGGTATCCACTGGGGTTTGGTTCCAGGACCCACCGTGGATACCAAAATCTCTGGATGCTCATGAGCCATTGAATACAGCGGCATAGGGAAAGGTTTGTGTTTTGGAATTTATATATTTTTAAAAGTATGCTCAATCTGTGGATGTTTGAATCCATGGATAAAAAAAATCCATGGATATGGAGGGCTAATTGTGTTCACTGGTTGATTTATATCCCACCTTTCTCCCCACAGTGGGACTCAAGGAGGTTTACAGTCACCAGAACAGATACAATTAAAATGTAAAATGAATGATTGCATACAAGAAATTAACACAGTTTAAAACACACACCTCACTCTTTTCTTCATCAGGTTGAATACACTCAATTCACTCAACCTTTCCTCATATATTTTGTTCTCCATACCACTTGTTGCCCTTCTCTGAACCTGCTCCACCTTATCTATACAGTGGACCCTTGTTTGGTTCCAAGATCCCCCGTGTATAACAAAATCCGTGTATGCTCAAGTCCCATTAAAATAGCAAAATGGTGTCCCTTATAAAAAATGGAAAATCAAGGTAAATTTATACTTTTTTGGAACATTTTCAAACCGTGTATGCTTGAATTCATGTATAAAAAATCCGTGTATAAGAAGGGCAGACTGTATTCTTCTTAAAATAAGGCATCTAGAAATAAATGCAGTATTCCACATGAAGTCTGACTAGAGCAGGATATAGTGGGACTATTACTTTATTTTCCTTGCTTGGCCATGGAAACACACTGATTGAGGTCACAAACTCTCAGTCCCCCCCAAACCCATGATAGATTTGCCTTACCATTGCTATAAGTCAGAAATGATTGGAAGCCACACAACAACTATACTACTGTCCTTGAGTTGGAAATGACAGTTCTATTAATGCTGACTAAAGTAGTATTTGTCTTCAGCCTGGTACAGATTGGCACTATGCGCTGGCCTGGGGTTAATTTTAGGGCTCAGGAGAGCAGAATGTCTACACACTACCAAGCCCTACTACGGGCACCATTTTGGAGTGCCGCCATTCACACACGGCACGTGACAATGATGTGCCTCATGTGCTGTGTCCAAATAGTGCACAAGGGATATCACCACTCCACTACAGGGCGCTAATGGCTCCTTTCCCCAGGTGCATCATTGCTGCGATGTGTGGTTGCCATGGCAACAATCTGCGGGAGAAAGTGGTGGCGTCTTGCCACTCCTTTCTCCCCATCTGTATCCCCCCTTCTTTGCCCCC
>NW_024825966.1:0-1581 GCF_019175285.1 Sceloporus undulatus
TCTGGAACAGATTAATCACCCCAACAACTACCATTGTTGTCCACTATGTGAATATAATACCAGGCAAGATAGGCCTTTGACCTGGGCCAACAGAGCACTTGTTACATTCTTATAACAATCCTTGCTTTGCCCATCTACCCTCTTCAGGAGATAGACAACGCACAGCGTACAACGTTGAGAAATGTAGAGGTTAATGAGGAAGGCAGTAGCTGTAACATCAAACCTACACTATAGACGGTAGACTAAATTTTAAGTTCAAGTTAAATTTTAAATTCACTTTCATTGTGTTGGGAGAAGTGATGGAAAACCAACGATTTTTATAGAAAACTCAGTTTATTTAAAATATGTTAATGTTTCAACTATGCCACTCCATCCTAATACAGCATCCACCCTTCAATATATGCACTGACAAAAAGGCTAGCGCTACACACACACACAAAATCACATTTTTATCTGTTTAGCAATGCTTTCTTTAATATTTTTTAAAAATATTAAAAAGATGGTGCCAACTTACTATGTGTAAAAGCAGTATAAACAATTCAAATTCTTCCCATAGTGATATCCTTCAGCAAGATTACATGCTATGCATGGCCAGATGCTTCCAGAATGGTCTTAAAACAGCCCCACATGTTTTAAGTGTCAGACTACAACTCCCATCATCCCCAGATGGCGTATATGAGGGTGGATTCTATAGTCCAGCATATCTGTAGGGCATTTAGCTGAGGAAGGCAGTTTTAAACAATGGAAGTGAGCAAAGCGAATCCATTTCTGAGGACAGGAGAGATGTTACCTTAAATAAGAATAACTGTGATACATCAAGTTTTCACCTTCCTTCTCTGTAACCTGCAATGGAACTTATTCCTTGTGTGGTGACATCACAAATATCAGCCCCTCAGTACAAACTCAGAAATGTGTATAAATAGTACTTGTATCCTATCAATACATACAATTTTTAAAATGTATAGCTATTTGAAGTTTAACATTTATGCCAATCAAACATGTTCTTAGTATCAATCCAAATGGGCCATTTCTCCATATTTTACTTTATCAATGAGTTGTATACAAGGTGAGTCTCCCTTATCTGGCATTCCAAAATCTGAAATATTTTGCATGGTTCAACCACAAACTTGTTTCAAGTACAAAATTATTTAAAATATTTCATAAAATGACCTCAGGCTATGTGTATAAGGTATATATGAAACATAAATGAATTTCATGTTTAGACTTGGGCCCTATTTCCAAGATATCTTGTTTTATATATATGCAAACATTGCAAAATCCAAAAAATTCCAAAATCCAAAACACTTCCAGTCCCAAGCATTTCAGATAAATGAGACTCAACCTGTACTAGATCTTTACATTACAGTCAATCTTCCCAAGCAGTTTGAATGAGAAATCTTAATTGGTACCATATCTGTAATGTGTTTAATGTAATGTCTTCCCATTTGGACCCTGATAGGTGTTCCTGCTTTTTAAAAAAATTGTATGTAAAGTAGAATGTTGTCTTTTTAAAGAAGAAGGTATGGCTGTAACTGCTGGAGAAGTTTCAGGTGAGTTCATTCTTCTTCTGGAACCATTTCA
>NW_024825967.1:0-1581 GCF_019175285.1 Sceloporus undulatus
AAAAGTGGCCTCCATTTGAAAATTTTGTCCTACATTTGTCCCGGTTTATTTATTTATATAATTTTTTAATTTTTTAAAATTATTTATTTTTTGGCTTCGGCCCCCCAGTTGTCTGAGGGACAGTAACCCGGCCCCCGGTTCAAAAAGGTTGCCTATCCCTGATCTAGATCCATAGCTTCTCTAAGTTTAACTAACCATTCTTCTTCTGAAGGAATATAATCTTGTTTCCAATCTTTTGCGTATACTATCCTTGCGGCGGAAACCATATACAGTATTATACGTGTTTTCTTTTCATCAATTCTTAGCCTATGTGTCATGTTCGGCAGAAAAGTCAGGGGGTCTGGTGGGATTTTAATTCTTAATATTTCCTCTATCAATCTCTGTATCTTTTCTCAATACTTTTTGTCTTTTATGCAGTTCCACCATTGATGTATAAATGACCAATCTGGTTTACCACATTTCCAACATTTTATATTACCGGTGTTATACATCTTATTCAGTTTATAGGGAGTCATGAACCACCTGTACATAATTTTAAGAAAATTTTCTTTATATTCCTGATACAAAGTATATTTATTTGAGATTTTCCATGTTTTTCCCCAAATTTCTAAATCTATAGGATTCCCAATATCTTGCACCCATTTCACCATCACATGTTTTACAGTTTCATTTTCCATATTTCTAGCTTTTAACATTTCATAGTATCTAGATATATGTTTTTTACTCTTGTCTGAAAATATTTTATCCAATTCGTTTATCTCATTTATGAATCCTCTTGTTTTTCTATCTTTTTTGAATTGCTCGTATAATTGATTACAGCGCGCCCGTGCCATACGTGGGCGTGCCATACGCGGCCTTGAGCATACGCGCTCAAGCCGCGGGGCGCGCGCAAGGTGGCGCGTCCAATTCAATTGAATGGGCGCGTGCGCCCATTGCGCCCCGCGCGCTCCCGCGCCACCGCACCGCCGCACACGAGCCCCATTGTTTCCAATGGGGCTCGAGCATAGGCGGAATTCGCCTTACGCAGCGGGATCCGGAAAGGATCCCCCACGTAAGGCAAGGACGGACTGTATATATAAACCATTGAAAGTTTATTTCTTCATTTTTCAATTGTTCTAAGGTTTTAAATCTGTAATTTCCCTCTTTATCAAATATTATTAAATTTTTATGTTTTATCCAGAATTTCCCCTTTTCCTTTGATCTGTACTGAAATGCTTCTTGTGGTGATACCCACATTGGTATTTCTTTATAAAACTGTTTTTTAATTCTTAACCAAATTTTAAAGAGCCATCGTCTAATAAAATGGTGTTGGAAATCTTTGTTATGTTTATCCTTATCATACCATAGAAAAGCGTGAAATCCAAATCTCATATTGCAGCTTTCTAGTGTGAGTACTCTTTTATTGTCAACATTAATCCATTCTTCTATCCACTGTAAGCATGATGCGTAGTAATATAGTTTGAGATTAGGTAGTGCAAACCCTCCTTTTCCCTTTCCCCCCGTTAATAGTTTGTATTTGATTCTTGCTCTTTTTCCTTCCCAGATGAAATTTGTTAAATCTTTTTGCCATTTATCAAATAT
>NW_024825968.1:0-1581 GCF_019175285.1 Sceloporus undulatus
CCTTGCTGAGAACGGAGCCCAGGCGGAGAAGGAATCCTCCCCTCAGTGAGGCTCTTTTTCAAATGTAGGACCCCAAAGTCCTACATTTGAAAATTCTGTCCTACATTTGTCCCGGTTTGGAGGTCCTGAGTAATGGCAACCCTAATTTGAGATGACTAGTCAGATTGCCTCTGTTGTCTGCAATTTGGGGCTTCAAAATAGATAGGGAATGAGAGTTTGAGTACATCTCCTCAAAATTCCTCACATTTACATACTTCGCCTTTTCTGTTTGCTACGATGTGTCATAGAATCATAGAATGACAGAATCATAAAGTTGGAAGATATCTCAGGGTCCATCTACTTCAACCTCATGCCATGCAGGAAAGCACAGCTAGAGTAATCCCAAAAGATGGACATCCAAACTCTATTTACAATGTAGAAGAAGCCTTCAAGGCAAGCTATTTCACTGTTCAAGGCTCTTACAGTAAAGAGGTTCTCCCTAAGGTGTAGGTGGAATCTCTTTTCTTGTAATTTGAAGCCACTGATTCATGTTCTAGTCTCTGGAGCAGTTTAAAACAAACTTGCCACATGACATCCCTTCAGATATTTAAAGATGGCTATTAAGTCACCTCTCAGTATCTCAGTATACTCTTCTGTGGGCTAAACATACCCAGATCCCTAAGGTGTTCCTCATTAGGCTTGGTGTGTTTTAGAATATCGGATATATGGAGATTTGTGGCAGCAAGAAGACCTTTAGGGTGTTTTGTATTTAGAAAACACCTGATTTAACATTCCAGTCAAGCTATTTTCCTTAACTCTACCTAATGTAATGTAGGTTATAATATCAGCTTCATCTGTATTACATAAAAAGGGAATGGCTGTCTCTTTTTGTGTGTTAGTTAATGCAGTTTGGTTGCTTGAACGTTGTATGTCTCTGACTGAAACCTTGGAAGATTGAGTGTGACAGAAAGTTAGATTGGCCTTTTCCAATTGCGAACTGTCTAAGGTATCTTTTGCCACTTTGCTCATCAAGGGTGGGGGAACAAAATCTGAATAGCAAATTCCCTAAAGCTGTATCATGCTCTTTAGGCACATTATGGTTGCATCATGTGCTCTATCATATAACAAGGGTGCTTTCAAAATCTATAGATCTGCTGTTCATTTCAGTTGTAGAAGCTATGCTGTTAAATGTTAGCTAGCAAAAACATTTACATGAAAATATAGTGACATTACACAGATGACAACTAGAGATCTCAAGATGATTATTTTGGTATTAGAAGACTGGTTATTTAACAGCTTTATTTACAGACCCTCATACAAAACTGAACAATTTGCAATTGCTGTGAATTACCATTCTAGCATGAGACACATGCACACTAAATATACTGACCAGGAGATTTTATATATTTATGCTCTGAAATGGAAAGAGTGCTCATGAAAATGAGAATGGTTTGAATCATGAGCAGAGGTATAGAAAGAGGAATGGGAAAAGCCTATGAATCTTCACTAATATTTAGGGTATGTTATTTAAGCACATGGTTGCCATTGGCATATCAACTACTAACTGCTAATTTATGTAGATTTGTGAATGCATGTACTTAT
>NW_024825969.1:0-1581 GCF_019175285.1 Sceloporus undulatus
ATACGCAGGTGACATATGCCTCTTTTGGGCCAATGCAGAGGTGGGCATTTGCTTCCTCGCTCTGCACCAAACAAAGCTCCCTAGACCTAGAATAGATTCACTGCAGCTCCCCTACACAACAGACACTCCATGCCTTCTTAGAGTGGTGGGGGATTAGGGGATGAGGAATTGGAGAGGGCCCTGGTTATGTCCCCGTAGCTAGATGAGAAATGAGCGCATCATTTGTTGAAACCTCCTAACCTCCCCAGTGTCCCTCAGAGGAAGATGTCTTCATTTTGCTTCTCACTACATACACATAGCTGGATGCTTCTTCAATACCTCACACCCAACACTCTCACTCGGCATGAAATGGCCATGCGGGATAGCTACCACAATTCTATGATAGGACCTGTGTCAGTGAATGGCCAGTTGTAGCCTCGTTCCACCTGGAGCAACACTGGAGAATAGAGAGTTCTGCTGGGTCAGGCTGTGTGGCCTGGTGGTTCCTCATTCTCCTAATGGCTCACTCTCTCAGCTGCAACCTTTCCATACAATCCTGGACTGAAACATTTAAACAAAGGTCCTCTTTCAGCTCCAGGAATAACAAAGACCCAGAAAGGGCTCTTCTGAAGCCCTTTATGGCCGGAGCTTCCCTGGGTCAGAGGCCGTCTCCTCAGCTGTAGAGAAGGGTTGCTCTGAGTGCAAAGGAGGAGGAGGTCCACAGGGCTGAGGGAGGGAAGGCAATGGGAAAAGGTCAGTGCCAATGGCAATGGAGGGCAGAAGGGGACAATGCCTAGGAAACTCCTCTGAGTCCCAGCCATTCTAGGAATGAGTGGCAGGAGTGAGTCCAGGGGGCTGAGGGGGGGTCTCCTTTCCCAATGGGGGAGGCAAGGACCGGTGGACCCTCCCCAGCTAGGGCCCAAAGGGAGGGTCTCTTTCCCAACTCTCTCTCCCAGCCCTCAAATCCCAGACCCCCCACAGGCCCCTTCCTTCCTTCCCCCCAAAATAGAGGGGCAGAGGCACAAAGGAACACACTTCTTTCCTTTTGGACCAAGGAGCCTGGCCTCCTTCTGACTCTGGAGCCTCAAGAGAGAAAGAGAAGCCTCTGTTCAACTGAGGCCTCAGAGAAGGTTCCGGAACATTATTCCCCACAGTCACAAGCAGAACAAAATGGCCACTGGAACACAAAATGGCCAGGGATGGTGGAAGAGACTAGGATTCCAGCCAATCAGTTCCAGGGATAGTTCGAGGGACTGGGATTCTAGAACACAAAATGGCCACCAGAACACAAAATGGCCACTGGGATACAAAATGGCTGCCCCTTCCTCATCGCTTGGCAGTTGGCAGTTTGAGGCCTTCAGGGAATCCAAATTGGTGGATGAAAGGGCCCCAAAGTCGGAAGGGATCCCAAATAGGATTTCCAAACCTTAACAACACCTAGACATTTTCCTGATGCTATTGAAAGTGAAACTGATCCCCTCCTTAATTACAATCAATAGTGAAGGATGTTACTACTAATATTAAGAGTGCCCATCGTCCGCAACCCAGCTCAGGTAGGGTTGCCAGAAGTGAGGACCTCCAAACCGAGACAAATGTAGGACA
>NW_024825970.1:0-1581 GCF_019175285.1 Sceloporus undulatus
ATATAAAGCAAAGTCTGATATAATGCAAAGCTGTAAATCTCAAATAGTTTATGCAGTCAAAAACTCTCAGCCGACATGTAGCCACTACAGTTTAGTAGTAAGACATAGGCCTTAAGTTTTCATGCATTCCCTCCCCAGTCTTCTTTAATATGGCTGCGGAAGTCTTCACTTCCATTTCCAACTATGTTTTTCATTCAGTGCAAACTGGTAATTATTAATAACTATGGTTTACTGAAACAAGCAAACAATGATCACTGTTCATTTGGGTTCTGATATAATCAGACAAAGTGATTAATTGATGGTGGAAGCAAAAAGAAGAATGGAGGAGGGAGCACACAAGTCCATGGCTCAAATGCATGACGCTTGGCTACAGCTAAGAGTTACATTCAAATAAATCCAGTAAAACCCTGCTGCTTTACCTACTAAAATTAGTACTTTAAAACATAACACAAGACAGGTAAAGGCAGAAGAACAAATCAGATAATTAAATGCTTGTTAGCTAAAATGTATTCATGACCCTTCACTGACTAGGCTGATCTGAATTGAATACCCCACTATACATCTATATGAGGATCACAATGTTGGTACTGCAGAGATAGTCTGAATGATTTTTGTATTATCACACATTTGGTAAAACTTAACAGTTATTTAACTTATATTTAGGATGATTATAGCTCAGAATTAATGCGCAATAAACACTTTCCATTAGTTCATTTCTGTTATAAAATACTGTTTTTACCAACACTTCCTCAAACGTGTGTTTCTGTTTCAACAACAGATTGTTGTGTACATATCTATATTTGCTAATAAAAATCACTGGCACATTTTGGTATAGCAAACAGTGCTATTTCTATAGTTATGATGCATTTGTAATAAGTGGTACCAAACAATAATGTTACAGAGAGAGAGAGAGAGACAGAGCGCAAGATGATACCAGGTTAACCATAAAGAAGCTGGAAGGGCTAAATCTCAATCTAGTATATTAGATAAACCAAGAGATTATTGGATAATGAGAAAATTGGGAAATTGTTTCTTAAACTACTGGTATGTTCCTTTTTCTACAAAAAATATGTCAACTTTTCTGTGATCCTTAAAGGATGCTAAAATACACAGACGGATTGGAGGTACAGAAACCATACAAGCATAAAATGACCAAACAAACAAAATGAAATTGCAAGAGGTGTACAAAATCTCCAACAAAATTCACTAAAAAAGTGACTGAACATATATAAATATGACACCTGCTTAAAATTGTTTAGTTTTTTCAAAAGTAGAGGCAGTACATAAATTCTAGATATATTCTCTTTCTTTACTCCAGATTGAACAAAGTTCAGTTTGTAAAAATAGTTAAGTGGAAAGAACATGCATGAGGATGTTTTGGGAGGTGGGAATAAGATTTCCAACATTTTACTTCCAATCAAATTTATGTTGAAATGTCCCATTGATTTTTATATAATGTATTTTCATATAACTGCACCTACAATTGCAGTGTATAAAATTTAATCCGTGTAAAGAAGATTTAAAGACTTGGAAAGAAGCCTATGAAAAAACAAGGTCTCCCAGATTGTGGTTTTCTCATTT
>NW_024825971.1:0-1581 GCF_019175285.1 Sceloporus undulatus
GAATGTCGATTCTCTGGTGAGCCACAACTTCTTCTACAAAGAAGAGGTAACACAGAAAATACTCATCTCAGCATTAAGAGAGGAGAGGCCTCTGGATTCTACAATGGAGCTAAGCAAGAAGAGAGATAAAGGAGTTTTAGCATTCCCTTTTTCTCCCTTCATAGATATTAGTCATAACTGCTACATAGAATACCTTAATGTCTGAAAACAAAGATTTCAGCTGGTTCGCACCATTTTACTTGTTTAGTTGTTAATGTTTTTCAGATTCATGGCTGCCTGGCAATACTCTTCTAGCTGTTTTATGGACACCTCTTCTGGCTCTATTGTGCGCTTTCCCTGAGTTACTTTCCTGTCCAAAGAGAGCTAGACTTTGTTCCTGCTCTCTCCTCCTCGCTTCCACTTTCCTGATCTCCTTCCATTTCTCCCTCCTCTCTCCAATTTTCCTTCCTGCTCTCTTTCCATCTGCACTGCTTCTGTATTTCAGCTTCAGCATCTCCTCCTGCCATTCTGTCTTTCACATTCTCTCTCTCTCTCTCTCTCTCTCTCTCTCTCTCTCACACACACACACAGAGTATGGTGCAGGAAAGAGACATTTTCATTCCCACTGAGTGAGAAACGTAAGATAATAATATAGTAATCAATCCATAGGAAGGCTGAGGAAGGGACCTGAGGACTCCCAATTTGCTGATGGTAGGGCTCAAGGGAGGAGCCTTGAAACAGCCTGAAGACACCTCCAAGACAGGGCTGGGCAGCTGTTGGGGATTAGGAGCCACACTGTGCCCACAAGGGACCTCAGAGGCAACCCTCATTGGACCATCTTGAAAAACCTAAATGGTGTTTTGCCCCTCAATATCCCCCAAACGCCTTAGGAGAAGCGGAGGCAGTTTTGTCACCGTTGGGCCACTCTGAGCCCTTGTAGGAGGGCCAAGGGAGGCCTTCTTCCCAAGAGGATCCTGGAGGCCTCTCCAGAACATAGAAACACTGAAACACAGATCAAGAAGACCTGAAACCTTGCTAAGAGATGTAATGAAGAGTATTTGGGGCCAAAAGATGTTAAGTGCCATGGTTCTTTCCTAGGATATCCTAAGATCTGCAGTTTAGCAAAGGGCATTTACAGTCATAACTAGAGAGCTCTACTGTATTGGCTCCGTAAAGTAAAGTACAAATCCCAAGATTCCCAGGATGTTGCTTTGACCATTAAAGTGGAACAATAGAACCATATATGTAGCATTCAAGGCGCCCTGTTCTGAAGGAAGAGCAATGGGTCCAGGTTCCTTTCGCAGAGAGGAGACATTTCCATAGGTTTCCATCATCACCTCATTGTACAGAAACTTCTGCTCCGGACTCAAGAGAAGCCCTTCCTCCTCAGAGAAGAAGACTGCCATGTCTCTAAAGGAGATCTGCAACAGAAAGTAGTCCTCATCTAGAGACTGACTGAGCAAAAGGGGAGGAAGAACATGGAGCATTCCAAATATGATTGATCCCTTCAGAATATCAACAGAGTGAGATATATTGGGATGTCCTCCCTTCTCTTTTCTTTGGCTCCCTGGATCTTCAAGAATGGGGAGAGAGGGAAAGACA
>NW_024825972.1:0-1581 GCF_019175285.1 Sceloporus undulatus
GGGGGGGGGTGCGTCACTGCCAAACTGCCAAATACAGTGAAACCTCGGTATCCACAGACTTGCCATCAGTGGATTTGAGCATCTGTGGATGGCAAGCCCATATTGTCCCCAATGATGGTGTATCAACATGGCCAGACTACCATTAAGGACAGCCCGGTTGTCCCCAGTGGCGATGCGTACATGTGGGCAAACCACTATTGGGGGCAACAGGACTTCGTCTGAAATCCTGTTGTCTCTAATGGGGGTGTGATCACAAGCACGCACTGCCATTGGGGACAACAGAACTTGAACATCCACAGATTTTGGTATCTGAGGGAGGAGGGCTGGAATGATACTGTATACTATACATACTCATGATTACTATACTGTACTGTACATTATTAAATTTATTTGTTTTCTAAAGTCTAATCTGCACTCCAGGAATAATGCGATTTGACATCACTTTAATTGCCATTACTCAATGCTATGGAATCCTGGAATTTGTAGTTTGTTGTGGCACCAGAGCTCTCTGGAAAAGAAGACTAAATAACTCAGATACTGAGGGCCCAGTGTACATTCCTTCCAGCAGTATGCTTGGCTCCCACTTCCTTGGCTATCAGGAAAGGTGTTGAGATACATCTCTTTAAACTAGCCTTCTGAATAATTTTCAACTGTATCATTGTTTTAATTCTTTTTTTAATCATTTTTATCCTTAACAGTTCTTTTTATTTAGGATTTATTATGCAACAACTACAAAGATTTTAAAAGGGAAATGCACATGGAAATATTAATAATAAACTTAATAAGAGTATTGAAAAGAAAAATGTAACCAACTACAAATGCATTTATCCTGTTCACGAGATAGTTACAAATAATGAAAAAAGAACTAAGCAGCAAAACAGTTTGGTGTTTTTCATTGTTAAAGCATATTCTTTCCTCTCCCCCAAAAGATCTAAATAGAACTAAAATTTTCTCATGGCCTTTTATATAAGGTTGGAAAGCTCCCACAGTCAACTTCTCACAAAGTATTTGCTACTATATGCATAGTCAACTGTTTCCTAAATGTTCCCTTACTTTCCAGAAATTATTTAATTGTACTTCTTGCTCTCCATTTCTGGAAACTGCAGCTAAATAGAAAATGAGAGAAACCAGGAAGGAACAAAAAGACATTGGATGCAATACACAGACGACTTAAATAAAAGAGATGACAACATGAAGGATACATGGAACGAAGAGGTGGAAGCTGCAATAAGAGAAATGGCAAAAAAGAAGTCTCCAGGAATGGATGATATTCCAGTCAAACTGCTGCAATCCACATTGCCAGAGTCAAGTGTAGTGCTAACCAACATATTTCAATAGATATGGAAAACAAAATGATGGCAACATATCAGAGATTATCAATATACATCCCCATCCACAAAAAGGAGACACAAGAGACTGCAGCAACTATAGGACCATAGCACTGATCTCCCACACAAGCAAAATTATGCTCTAAATTCTTCAACATGGACTCCAATCATAAATGGAGAGAGAAATCCCAGAGGTCCAAGCAGGGTTCAGGAAAGGAAGAGGCACTAGGGACCACATTGCAAACGCGATGGT
>NW_024825973.1:0-1581 GCF_019175285.1 Sceloporus undulatus
AGCAAGTAAGTGGTATGTATTTGACAACTGGAAATACTGTTAGGGAGTGGGGGAGCTCTTGAAGCTAAGCTTACTTTGTTATGACTAGGGTTGGGAGAAATTCAGAACCTGAAATTAGTAAAAAACAGAAAGAAAGAAAGAAAGACAGAGTAAAGTTGACAATTTGGCTATCCAAGTGGATGGCCCTTTGTTTATAAAAGTCTTAACTGAAATCTCTGTATATTCAGTCATGTTTGCAGTGTTCATCATCTGAAGAAGTTGGAGATAAATATCTCTAAAATTCCTGCAGGCTGTTTTTTAAATAGAAAACCATACAAATACTTCAGTTCAGTTCATTTTTATTACAGCCATAGACCAAAACATACAAATGCATAACTAATTATGTTATCTTCCTCCTCCCTTCCCCTTCCTTCTTCTCCCCCCACTTCCACCTGCATCCTTAATCTCCTTCTTATCAGAATAGATCAGATGTTTCCAGACTTTTTTCTTCTCCTCAATTAGAGTTGCCACTTCCTCTGCCGCCACTATGGACTCCCCGCCTTTAACTGCTGCATGACAAACAAGTGCAAGATAGTCCTCCCATGTTGGAAATCATTGTTCATATTGAGTTTTGCTGGTGCAGATTGTTGAGATTTTTGTTCTATTAATTTCTGATAGGACCTTTCCAAAGTTTGCATAAATTCAACCTGAGAATTAAATGAAAATTGAATGTTGAAGAAAGAGAAACAGAGTGTGAAATGTCATGATGATATGCAATATGGAAAGGGAGCCTCTTGTATATGAAAGACCTGTCAACACAATGCACAATAAAAATACAATCAGAAGCCACAAATAAGCTTCTATGAGTGTCTTTAGTATAACTGAGACAACTGAGATCTTTCCCACTTGAAATGTGTTTTTCTTCACCTGTCTTCTTATCGATGCTGTCACCATCAGCTTATTGAAGCATTTTGAAATAAAATCAATGTAAGTCTGAGAATTAAATGAATTACAGTTCCCCTGATTCTCATTCTTTTAGACAATGTCATTCAGTTAAAAGATGTCCATGCCACAACACTGCCATTTTGTACTACATCACTGCCACAAAACTAAACATCCCAAATGACAAATATTTCTTTGATTTCTTTTTCTTTTTCTCATGTACTGTCTGTTGTCCTAACATAGTGCTGGAGAGTTGAAGGGTGGGCTTAGGAGGAAAGACAAGAAGCTCTGTCTTGGACATGTTGAGCTTCAAACGCCGATGGCGCATCCACTGAGAGACAGCTGTGAGACAAGACAAAACTTGCCTTGGAGAAAGGTCAGGGGCGGAAAGATACAGCTGGGTGTGATCGGCATACAGATGGTAGGAAAAGCCAAAAGAGCTAATGAGTTTTCCTAAGGACAGTGTGTAGAGAGAAAACAGAAGGGGACCCAGAACAGAGCCCTGGGGAACAGGAGAAGAATTCTGACCGCCTGCAACTACTGCAAAAGATCTGCCAGACAGATAAGAACTAAACCAGTCAAGAACAGAGTCTGAGAATCCAAGGTCAGAGAGTATGTCAACTAGAAGACAGTGATCAACGGTGTCAAAGGCTGCAGACA
>NW_024825974.1:0-1581 GCF_019175285.1 Sceloporus undulatus
TGTGTGTGTGTGTGTAATTGTGACTGCAGCAAGGAAAGGCAAAAGTGGTTCCAATAAAAATAATCCTACATCTGTAATTAAAGAAAAAGTGAGCCCTGATGGTAAGGAATGCAAATAGCATCGTGGTCCAAAGTATTTGCAAACATTTGGGTGACACATGTTGGGCAGAATGGAAGGCTCATTATTAACAGAATATAATATTTCCAAGTCTTTTGATAGCCAAGGGACACTTTTTTTTCTAATTAAAATGAAAAGCATACCCTCCAAGGTTTATTTTTAGAATGCATGAAGAGTAAGAATGGCTGACCCTTTGAGAAGTCCATTCCCTAGATTTATTTAGTCTGGGAAAAGGCATGACTAAATTTACAATATGGCATAGATGAATACTTTTTTGGACGCCCAGAATCTCACAGCCATATGCCCTGGCAAAATCCTACACATTTCCATGGGATTTAGATCCTACCAGCTCTGCAGAAGACACCTTCAAAGGTTTTGTTTAGTGTAAATATATATTTCCCTACCCCCAAGATTATTCTGCCTCCTTTCTCAGACCAAGGATGGTCTGGTCATTGATCTCATGGAGCTGTGCTTGCCCTGTCTATGTGCACATTTTTTTCCTGATGGAGGTGATGCAATCTACTGTATTAAACAATGTATTTGCAAATATTGCCTTTCCTTTTCTACTTTTCATTGAATCATGCTGCCTATTCTCATTAGACTAGTGCCCCCCCTCCCATTAAAATATCTGACCAATATGCTTTAGAGTAATGCCACACTTCCATCAAGACTCCATGTAGTTTTCATCTCGGTTTCAGCTGGTATTCCATTCAGACAGCTAAAAGGCCCATATTGCTCGGTGATGGGAAATGTGTGGTCCTCAAGATATTGTTGGACTGAAGATCCTATCATCCCTCATATTAGTTGTGTTGGGTAAGATTGGTGGAAGTTGCAGTTCAACAACATTCCTCACTCTTGGTTTCATTTAAGCAATTGAATCCCATCATGATGTGCTTTCTCAAAGTGATCCTCCAATAATTTGGTAATAAAATGGTGGCTGGTGGCATCCATTGCAGCAGGGAAATGTATCTGTTCTGGGTTTTAGCCTTAGGTTTAAACTCTCCAAAGGGCTGGATCTGTTTTGGAGACAGAGTTCAGCACTTTAGTGAACTTCTTTAAAGTTTGGGTTAAAACTTGGCGATGATTCACTGCCCCAATGACATGGGAGCTGCCAATTGCCCCAGTGAGACACTGGGAGTCTTGAGTTCTGCCCCTTCCTTCTGTCCATATCAATAATATTTTGCCTATTTTTTGTGCCAGAAAACTGCCACAGATCTGTGTCATGATGATGGCTGCTTTCCTACCTTTGTGTTATAAAATGTATTTGTTGATTTTCTGTGAAGTACAGTTGGCCCTCTGTATCCACAGATTCTATACCCATGGATTCAATCAGCCACAGCTCAAAAGTATTTCGGGGGGGGGGGGGGGATTCCAAAAAGCAGAGCTTGCGGTTCACCATTTTATATAAGGGGCCCCATTTCACTATGCCATTGTGTATAGTGGGACCTGAGCATCCATGGAGTT
>NW_024825975.1:0-1581 GCF_019175285.1 Sceloporus undulatus
ACTCCAGGCTGTCTTGGAGGAAACCGATTATCTGGACCCATTTCAAATTGGCTTCAGGGTGTGATACGGAGTTGAGACTGCTATGGTTGCCTTAGTCGATGATCTCCGTCTGGCCACTGACAGGGGTAGCGTAACCCTGTTAGTGCTCTTGGATATCTCAGTGGCTTTCGATACCATCGACCATGGTATCCTTCTGGAACGCCTGAGAGAATTGGGTATCAAGGGCACTGCGCTCCAGTGGTTCCGGTCCTATCTCTCGAGGAGGTTCCAGATGGTGAGGCTGGGGACAGTTGCTCTCGTAAAAGAGAGCTTACATCGGGCGTCCCTCAGGGCACCATTCTCTCCCCCATGCTGTTTAACATCTACATGAAGCCACTGGGAGAGATCATCCGGAACCATGGAGCATGGTGTTATCAGTACGCGGATGACACCCAGATCTATCTCTCCATGTCTCCGACTGATACAGTGACTAAGGAAGGCATCTCTCCTCTGGATACCTGCCTGGGGTCAGTAATGGGCTGGATGAGGGAAAACAAACTCAGACTGAATCCAGAGAAAACAGAGGTACTTGTGATAGGTACCCCAAGTCCAGACAGGAAAATCTGTCATCCAGTCCTGGACGGAATTACGCTCTCCCTAAAGGACAAAGTTCACAGACTGGGAGTACTCTTGGATTCATCCTTACAATTGTCATCACAGGTGGATGCGATGGCCAAGAGTGCTTGGTACCAGCTTCGGCTGATACGCCAGCTGCGTTCCTGTTTGGACCAAAAGGACCCTGAAACAGTAGTACATGCACTGGTAACCTCTCGTTTAGATTTCTGTAATGCGCTCTACATGGGGCTACCTTTGTACCAAGTTTGGAAGCTTCAGTTAGTCCAAAATGCTGCAGTCAGGTTGGTCGCTGGAACATCTAGGGCAGACCATATAACATCAGTATTAAAATCTCTTCACTGGCTGCCCATTAGCTTCCGGGCTCAATACAAAGTGTTGGTCATTACCTATAAAGCCCTATATGGCTTGGGCCCGAGCTACTTGAAGGAGTGCCTCCTCCCACACAATCCGCCCCGCACTCTCAGAACAACAGAGAAACATCTTTTAGAGTGCCAGAGAGTGAGATTGACAACAACTCACAAAAGATCATTTGCGACAACAGCACTGACTCTCTGGAACAATCTCCCTGATGAAATCCAGGTCTGCCCCACCTTGGATGCCTTCAAGAAGGCTTTGAAGACATATTTATTTAGGCTAGCATACTTGACTCCTTGTAGATATCATTCCTGATAGAAGTTCATTTTACTGACTGATAGATTTTATGGTTGTACTTTTTATTATGCTATTGATATATGAAGATTTTATATTTTGTAAATTGATGTAAACCGCTTTGATCATCGGAAAAGCGGTATATAAATAAAGCTTTATTATTATTATTATTATTATTATTATTATTATTATTAAGAACCATCTCCTGCTCTGAATAGAGTAGCAAAAGGCAAGAGCTTAGTCCATCCCTGGAGAACCTAAAAGAAGCACCAACCCCCTCTATTCTCTCCACTGTGGTGCCGCTTCTGGCCTTTTAGA
>NW_024825976.1:0-1580 GCF_019175285.1 Sceloporus undulatus
AGAGATCCTTTCTTATAACTAACAATTATAAGAAAATACAGTAGAGTAGTTACAACAAATCCTGTAACTTTCTCATCCAGATTTATGCTTTGCTGCTTCATTTGCTCTTGATTTTTTTTTCTCCTTCTGTTGAACTTTGGCGTGGAACAGATGGTCCTGAAGCACCATGCCACCGCTGATTCTAGGGTTAGGGACTGCACACCAACCACATGGTCCCTGACACTAGAACGGCATGGTGGTAGCCTAATGGCGGCATCCCGTGTACATGGGCGCCGCCATCTTGGCATAAGCGACATGCAGCATATACACATTGCTGCCTGTCGCTTATGACACAAGTGCACCACTTGTGATGTCTGCCCGGTGGCTCAAAAAGAACCCGTTTTTTCCAGGTTCTTTTTGGTCTGGTGGTACGCCGCGCCATTTGGCTGCTGCAACGTCCCTCCAGAGGGAAACAAACCGCCACCAGTTCGCCCCTTTGGGGCGGGCTATCCCAGGCCTTTGAAAAGTTTTTAAAAATATAAACATTACTCCTATTCCCATATCAGAAAACACAGAATTAAAGTGTGTAGAGGCATTGGGATTGTACATGGTTTGGGCTGGGATGTGCCAGTTTATCTCCCAGTTATCTGTATCAAGTGCTTACACAACTACAAATCATTTCTAGATGTATCCAACATGAAAAGCAGAGGTAGGTGACCTGTCGACCTCCAAATGATTCTGGACTGTAAATTCAAACAGCTCTAGCCAACACAGCTAATGATAATAGATGATAGGCACTGCAGTCCCAACATCTGGAGGGCCACAAGATCCCAACCATAGAAACCAAGAATCAACCCAGTGGCAAATGGTCAGCTATGATCTTGCTGCCGCACATTTTCAGGATACACAGCTCAGTTTGTGACTTGAGCTCTTGCCAGAATTTAGAACAAGAGTGCAGATAGGTTACCAATGACATTCACACTCTGGCTGCATCCTCACTGCAGAAATGATACAGTTTGAAACTTCTTTAGCTGCCATGGCCCAATGCTATGGAATCCTGGGATTTGTAGAAATCTCTGAAGTTTACTGCACGGGGGATAAAACGTTCCCCAATGCGTTCTAACGTGCATGAGCGCGGGTGCATGCGGAGCATGATGGGAACCCGATGGGACCCAGAACGCGACTTTACCGCACAGGGAATGCCGCCACCGCTGAGCGTTTCCATCAGGTTCCAGAGGGCGCCATTTCTGGGAATGCTTTTGAAACAGTTCCCAGAAATGGCGTCCAATGGCACCCTCTGGAACCCGATGGGAACGCTCGGTGGCGACGGCGGCGTTCCATGTACGGTAAAGTCGCGTTCTGGGCCCCATCGGGTTCCCATCACGCTCTGTGCGTGCCCACGCTTGTGCTCGTTGTAACGCATCGGGGAACATTTTATCCCCTGTGCGGTAAACTTCTCTGAAAGAAGCTAAATATCTCACTAAACTACAAATCCCAGAATCCCACAACACCGAGCCATGGCAATTAAAGTGATATCAAGCTGCATTATTTCTACAGTGCAGATGCGACTTTTGTCATCAGACTTATTTTAAATTGTAGGG
>NW_024825977.1:0-1580 GCF_019175285.1 Sceloporus undulatus
CTTATAGTTCATTGCATTTGTCATCTATTTCTCCCTTAATCAATTTTACAGAAGGACAAAGGCAGGAACAGAAGAAGTCCTCCTGAGGACACTCTGAGGGGCCATCATTGGCTGGAATCCCAGTCCCTCCCTCCATCCCTGGCGCTGATTGGCTGGAATCCCAGTCCCTCCCTCCATCCCTGGCCCTGATTGGCTGGGAGGGGAAGCAAGGGCAATATGGCAGGAACCACGGATCAACTAATCACTGAAAGACAGGGGATTGTACATAACTGACCCCCATGCATCCCAGTCTCTCAAATTCCCAATGACTCCACTTCAAAAAAGGAGGGCTGAACATTTACTGTCTCAAGGTCTTCTTTCCTCCATTTTCTTCCTCGAAGGAGGAACTGAGCATAGTTTCTCCTCTCTTCCTTCCTTTGGAGGCCATCTTGGTTCTTTGCACACCTGCAGAAAGTACAAATGGAGGTGTGTTACATGTGCAACACTTCTGCAGTCTTCCATGGACCACCAAAGATAGAATTCAATGGCTCTCACAGCAAAGCAAGCCTCAGCCTTTCCTAGAAGATCAAACAAATCAATGGAGCTATTGTACTTTGGGCAGATAGTTAGATGACATGACTCCCTGGGAAAAAGGAGGATGGCCAGTAAAGTGGAAGGCACCAGGAAAGAGAAAGAGTGGCTGGAGGTGGACTGAGTCAAGGAAAGGAAGACTTTCCGCTTGCAAGACCTTGTTCAGTCAGTTAATAACAAGGTCTTTGGAGTTCCCTCCTTCTTAGGGTTGCTCCAGAGTGAAGCCAACTGAACAGACGAAGGAACAGGAAAAGGCTCTTGTCTTGGGTTCCTTCTTTCTTCATTAAGAAAAAACAACCCCAAACCCCTCTAGCTGGGATTATGCACAAGGCTTAGTCCTAAACTAAGGATGGGCTTTGTTTTGACCTCCAGGTCTCAGTGTACTACAACTCCCAGCATCCTTCTTTTATTTGTTATGCTGTCCAGGGGGATGATGGGAGCTGTAGTCTGTCAACATCTGGTGGGTGATAGGATGTCCATCCCAGTTGAAAGAAGACCAACAGTTTGCAATGAAGGAAACAGAGCCAGAGCCCTCTCTCTCCAGGATCCAGCCTTTGGAGAGGAGTCTGGAAAGAGCTTCAACACCAGAGATGGTCCTCTTTTGCCTGAACAGAAGCAGATGTATATATTCACACATAGACACCCTTTGATTCCCCTCTGAAATCTCATAGACCCACAGAGACCCTCAAGAAGGAAGAGGAGGCCTGGCAGCCAGAGGAGCCTTTCTGTCTCTTTTGGAGGGAGGAGGAGGAGGAGGAGGAGAAGGGGCCTTCCTTGCTTCCAGCCCCAAAGCTGCCTCCCTACAGAAGGCCCTCCATCCCCCATCTCTGGCTCCAAAATGGGGCTCTTCCTCTCCAGTCCTCGTTCTCACAGAGGAACCAAACTGGGGAGTCCCCCATGGAGGCCCCACCTTCCCTTCCCTGCCAAGGAGACCCAGAAGGAGCCCTTCTTCTTCCTAAGCAACCAATGGTCAAAGCCACAGCCTCCTAGGACCCCATTCAGGCCTCTCT
>NW_024825978.1:0-1580 GCF_019175285.1 Sceloporus undulatus
AACACTTCCTTTGACCATTGCAGTGTGTCGCCACCATCGAACTGTCAGTGGTTCAACTGCAGCAAGACCAGGAGCAGCACAGAATGTGGCTATACAACTCGGTGTGTGGCGTTTCCCAGAACAATGATGTAGGTCTTCCTTTTTTTATGTTCAAATTTTTTTTATTATACTGAGATATTCCCATGATAGCATTTAAATTACCAAATATTGACCAAATATTAACTATTAATTTAAGGTAATGTTATCACCCTTTTCTTCAAATGTTTAAGATAACTCCATTCCATTTCTAAATATTATTTTGATTTCCCTCTTAGTAAGGCAGATACTACATCCATATTTCTAGCTTCATGTATCTTAATCAACCAATCTTCGATAGAAGGATTAATTGTAGATTTCTAAACTTGAGCAAATAAGATCCTTGCACATGAAACCATATATAAAACACTTCTATTGTATTTTACTGACTTTATGTTGTGTGTCATGTTTAGTAAAAATAAATGTGGTTCAAAGGGGATATTTATATCAAGAATGTTTTGGATGCTTCCATGAATCCTTTGCCAGAATCTTTTAGCTTTAATGCATGTCCACCAATATGAAAGAAGCTTCCCTCGGGTTCCCCACATTTCCAGCACTTAGTATTGCCAGCTTTGTATATCTGGTGGGTTTTTTGGGGGGTTAGATACCACCTATATAACATTTTGATATAATTTTCTTTATAGTTTTGGCACAGAGTGAATTTATTTGGTCCTTTCCATGATTTCCCCCATTCCTCTATAGTTATAGTTTTATTTATATCACGTGCCCATCTTACCATGCTGTCTTTAATCATTTCATCTTCTAGATCTCTTTCTTTTCATAGTTTATAACATTTGGATATGTGTTTACCTTTTTTGTCCATCATAATTTTATCTATTTCATTGTTATCCATCGTTAACTCAGGAGCTTTATTGTCTGCCTTGAAACGATTGTTTAATTGGTTGTATAAAAACCAATCTTTCATGTTTCCTTTTTCATTAAGTTCTTCCATAGATTTCATATTGTATTTTTCTTCTGGTGTTTTGTTTATTAAATCTCCATATCTTAGCCATTGTCTATCTTTGTCCTTTGTTCTATTGTAATAGGCTTCTTGAAATGACCCCCAAAATTGATGTCTCATTTTATACCATGCTTTAAGCAATGATCTTCTTATTACATGATGTTTAAAAGTATTATTATCTTTTGGTTTTGTATACCACATATATGCATGTACTGTATACCAAGATTCAGGTTAGCTTTTTCTATATTCAATAAAGTCTTGTTTTCTAATTTGAACCATTCTTCTAACCATTTGAGACAAGCTGCATAATAATACAGTTTAAAATTTGGTAAGTTACAGCCCCCCTTGAAGCAAAGATCATCTACTAAGGCAACCATAACAGTTTCGACTCCGTATCCCATCCTGAAGCCAGTTTGAAATGGGTCCAGATAATCTGTCTCATCCAAGACCTCCTGGACATGAAGAGCAACTATCCTCAAAATTATGTTGGTTAGAAATGGAAGACGAGAGACCGGTCTGTAATTGTTCATCTCCAAGGGATCTA
>NW_024825979.1:0-828 GCF_019175285.1 Sceloporus undulatus
CATCCTGTTTCCCACATTTCCCACATTTAATGTTAGCAGTATTATACATTTTGTTAATTTTGAGAGGGGTCATAGACCATCTATGTAACATTTTGGCATAGTTCTCCTTGTAATTTTGACACAAGGTAAATTTCCTTGTCTCTTTCCAAGATGTTTCCCAGTGATCTTGTCGATGGCTTTCTGCAAATCCTGTGATCATTTTACCATGGAAAGTTTAACAGTTTCATCCTCCAAATCTCTCTCTTTCAAGATCTTATCATATTTTGGAAGATGTTTCCTCTCTTTATCCACAAAAATGTTGTCCAAACTGTTCTCTTCGTAAGAAATACCCATCAATTTTTGGTCAGACCTAAACCTTTCAGCTACCTGAAAATACAAATACCAATCAATATCCTTCAGAAACAAGTATTTCTCTCGGTTTCAATGACACAATATTATTGGGTTTCCACTGAATCAAATCTTTATATATTATCCATCTATTCTTGAAGTCTTTAGTTCTTTTATAAAAGGCTTCTTGAGGTGATACTCATCGTGGAAGATTACTATAGAAAAGGTCTTTAACCTTCTTCCAGACATAAATTAGAGCATTTCTAAGAAAACGATGTTTAAAGTCTTTATCTTCTTTGACCTTTTCATACCACAAATAGGCATGAATCCCAAACCTCAAGTCACAGCATCCTAAAGATAACAGTCTGTCATTGCTTAGATTAATCCAGTTCTCTAGCCAACACAGACAAGATGCATAATAATATAGCTTAAAGTTTGGTAAAGCACAACCCCTCATCATATTCGTCTGTCAAAATTTTCCATCTCACCCTAATAATAATA
>NW_024825979.1:928-1580 GCF_019175285.1 Sceloporus undulatus
GATACATTACTTGACTCCAGTTGCTCTTCTTTGTTTAAATACTTCATAATAAACACAGTTTTGTTTTGATTCACCTTTAACCCCGATATTTCAGCAAATGCCTCCAGAGTATAATTGAGAGCCGAAATGCTATTAAGTGGGTTATCTAAGAAGCAAATGAGATAGTTGGCAAATGCTCTAGCTTTATAAACATAATTCTTAATCTTCACTCCCTTAACGTCCACATTGCTTCTAATATTGTTTAATAACACTTTGAAGGCAGCTCTAAACAAAAGAGGTGATAAGAGGTCTCTCACACACACACAGAGAATGTTTCAAGACTATAGATCTTGCATACAACACCCATAGATACATCTATACATACCCATAGATATCTGTCTGAATGTGTGCATGTGTACGCACATGTATTTATATATATATATATATATATATATAGAGAGAGAGAGAGAGAGAGAGAGATGAAAGCACATGTACACATATATGTTGGATCATATATATATAACACACACACACACACACATATATATATATATATACATACTTGCGTACAATTTAAACATAATCAAAAGCATGGAGAAATATGTGCATGTATAAACCTCCCATGTTCTGCTCAACATCAGCATGTATACATGATTATAACTGTGTATATGTT
>NW_024825980.1:0-878 GCF_019175285.1 Sceloporus undulatus
CACTTCACAATCTCTTGTACACACAACTCCAACCCACATCAATCCACATGTGAGCTGTATCCTGTATTGGTTGTGAGTCATCTCCTGGTGCCACACAGCATGAAGCATCCTCTGCAGTCAGCTTGCATCATGCCATGTGCTCTGACTCAACACTCTATGGCAGTCTCACAGGAAATGATGCCACTTTTCCATTAAAATAGTTTTACATATATTTAATGGAATATTCTTCAACTGTCTGACTATCTGCTTCCACTGATTTCCTCATGGCAGTTCCCCTTCAATCTCTTCTTTGGTAGCTCCTATGAGTAAGGACTCAATCATTATATGGATTTGGGGGCATCCAGAACAGGGTCATGCTCAGGTCACTCACACCAACTTTATTAATTTAATCTCAAATGGGGAAGGGTGAATGTGGGGCTAAATCTTGGGGTAACACTTTCCTCTCTTAACACTGAGATTCAGTCTTGACTGTCATTGTCCTCCTTTCCAGAAGAATTTGTCAGGCATCGGAGAGTCCATACAAGAGAGAAGTCACATAGATGCCAGCATTGTGGAAAATGTTTTTCTTCAAATGCACACCTAGTGAGACATCAGAGAGTCCACACAGGAGAGAAGCCATACAAATGCCAGCAATGTGGGAAATGTTTTTCTCAGAAGCCAAACCTAATAAAACATCAGAGACTCCACACAGGAGAGAAGCCACACAAATGCCAGCAATGTGGGAAATGTTTTTCTTCAAAGTCATACCTAGTGACACATCAGAGACTCCACACAGGAGAGAAGCCATACAGATGCCAGCATTGTGGGAGATGTTTTTCTTGGAAGTCAATCCTAGAGATGCATTGGAGAGTCCATACAGGAGAGAAGCCATACAAATG
>NW_024825980.1:978-1580 GCF_019175285.1 Sceloporus undulatus
AGCATTGTGGGAGATGTTTTTCTCGGAAGTCAATCCTAGAGATGCATTGGAGAGTCCACACAGGAGAGAAGCCATACAAATGCCAGCATTGTGGGAGATGTTTTTCTCGTAAGTCAATCCTAGAGATACATCAGAGACTCCACACAGGAGAGAAGCCATACAGATGCCAGCATTGTGGGAAATGTTTTTCTTGGAAGTCAATCCTAGAGATGCATTGGAGAGTCCACACAGGAGAGAAGCCAAACCAATGCCAGCAGTGAACTAATATTTTTTTCAAGAAGGATTACAGAAAATATATTTTCAATCCAGTGGTGAAAAGGCCCTTATGATTTTGTTTCTAAGGTTTGTCTGTGGTTTATCTTTGCATATGTCTGTTTATGTTTTAAAGTTATATTTTGTTAAGTTTAAGTTTTAATTGCCTTTATATTCTGCCCTTGGTTTACGTGGGGGATCCATTCCGGACCCCCTCCCCCACGTAAGCCAAATACCGCACATGCTCAAGCCCAATTTAAGTGAATGGGGCTCGTGCATGTCGTGGTGCGGTGGCGCCCATGCGGCACGGGCCCACGAGCCCAACATCTAAATGGGACGCACCGCCCCTT
>NW_024825981.1:0-1580 GCF_019175285.1 Sceloporus undulatus
TATAGCAGTTCCTGAATCAAACAGATCTTCAGTGGGATTTGAAATAGGTTTTTGTGTTTTATTTAGGGGGAAAGCAAAACACACAGACACATACATATAAGTGTTCACGCACACACGCAAGAACTAGGTAACAAAGGTGGGCATGGTGAATAGATGTAAGGCTTTGATAATGGTGATACGTTATCTATCCAGATCTTTATTCCAACTGTTGAGGATTTGAAATAAGGAAAGGTCAGTAGTTCCCATAACAATTGGGGTTGGTGAGTGCATTGAGGTGTTTAGCCATGAAAACAGAGTGTCTATCTGTAACTGGACTGACACAGAAGAACAGCAAGTCGGGGCTGATATTTATACTGAAATTGGTTTCTGCTTGGGAGCAGAAACTGTGGGTTCAGGAAGGTTTATATCACTTTAGAATATTTCCTTTGTGGGGGAAGAATGGTGTGAAATGAACTGAAAGCAATGGGTGTTTGATGCAAATACCTCAGACAAAAGGGATTAGCTCACCGCCTCTCAGATTCTTGTTGGCTCTGAATTTTGATTGCGTTCACAAGCCAATGTACACTACAATCTGATGGTGACGCTCCCAGATGCAGTTCAAAAATATCATAGCAGAGTATGGAAGCAAATATCCAGATATAGGCATTGGCAATGCACTGACCACTTTTCACACTTAAAAATAAGTCACAAACACAGTCGATTTCATCGAAATCCTTGGAGGTTCTCGATCTTCAGTTGCAAAATGACTTCCATCAACTTCACCATCCCTTGTACACACAACGCCGATCCACTCCACTCCATGTGAGCTGCATACTGTATTGGTTATGAGTCCTCTCCTGGTGCCAAACCTGAAGCATCCTCTGCAGTTAGCTTGCATCATGCCTTGGGCTCTGACTCAGCATTCAGTGGCCATCTCACAGGATATGATGCCACCTGTCAATCAAAGTATTTTTGCACGTTTAATTGAATAATTTTTTTCAACAGTCCTTTGACTATCTGCTTCCACAGATTCCCTCAAGGCAGTCTCCATACGGTCTCTTCTTTGCTAGCTCCTATGAGTAAGAATGCAACCGTTCAATGGATTTAGGGGCATAAGCAGCAGGGTCATGTTTGGGTTACTCACAGCAACTTTATTAATTTTATCTCTAAGAAGGAGGGGTTAACGAGGGCTAAATCATGGGGTAACACCCTCTTAAGTCTGATTTTTAGTCTCATCTGTAATTGTCCTTCTTTACAGAAAAACATTTGATTCATGAGAGAGTCCACACAGGAAAGAGGTCACAAAAATTCCAGCACTGTGGGAAACATTTTGCTTACAAGTCAGTCCTAGTCATGAATCAGAGGGTCCACACCAGGCAGAAGCCATACAAATGCCAGCATTGTGGGAAAGGTTTTTCTTGGAAGTCAAACCTAGTGATGCATCACAGATTCCACACAGGAGAGAAGCCATACAAATGCCAGCGTTGTGGGAAAGGTTTTCCTCAGAAGTCAGTCCTAATGATACATCAGAGGGTCCACACAGGAGAGAAGCCTTACAAATGCCAGCATTGTGGGAAAGGTTTTTCTTCAAAGTCAAGCCT
>NW_024825982.1:0-1580 GCF_019175285.1 Sceloporus undulatus
TGTGTGTGAACACTTACGTGTGTGTGTGTGTGTGTGTGTGTGTGTGTGTGTATGTGTGTATTATGCTTTTCCCCTCAATAAAACATAAAAAATCCTATTTCAAATGCCTTTGGAGTTCTGTGTGCTTCCAGGCCTGGTATAGTTAAGCTGAATCCCAAGGTCGCTCTTGCCCCAACCAAACTTTATATCTCCTTTCAGCTAAGTAACAAATTCCCCTAAAAGCACAACACTTGCGGGTGTCCTCCCCAGACTCCATCATTCTGGGTAACAAAGGGCCTCTTGAATCAACCATGGAACTAAGGAAGCTCAGGTAGGAAAAGAAACATTAGAGAACATTGCCATTGTTCTCTAAGCCATTGCAGGGCCAACAGAGGCATTTTACCCAAGAAGTCTCTCCAGAGTCTCAAAAGGCTTGAAGAGGGGCCAAAAAAGCCAGGAAACCTGGTCAGGGATGGGCTGAGGAGCATTTGGAGTCAAAAAGCATTTATCTCCATGGTTCCTTCCCACAAAATCCTAGAATTGACAGTTTAGGATATTTAGATCCTTAGAAAGTGGAGAGCAATAGTGACTCATTAAACTACAAATTCCAAGATTTCACAGAAAGTTGCTACGACAAACGATGTGTGAAAGGGATCTAGGAGTCCTGGTAGACCACAACTTGAACCTGGGTCAACAGTTTGATGCAGCAGCTAAAAAGGCCAATGTGATTCTAGGCTACATAAATAGGGGTATAGTGTTATGGCAGGAGGTTGGACTGGATGGCCTTTCTAGTTTCTTTCAACTCTTTGATTCTGTGTTATAGATTCAGGAAAGTAATAGTGAAATTCTGTTCTACTTTGGTCAGACCCTCATTTGGAATACTGTGTCCATTTCTGGTCACCACAATTGAAAAAGGATGTTGAGAAGCTGGAGTGTATCTAAAGGAGAGCAATAAAAATGGTGAAGGGTTTGGAAACCATCAAGCCCTATGAGGAGTGGTTTAGGGATCTGGGAATGTTTAGCCTGGAGAAGAGAAGGTTAAGAGTGGATAGCCCTGTTCAAATATTTGAAGAGATGGATGGAGCAAGCTTGCTTTCTTCTGCTCTAGAGCAAAGGACATAGAAAAATGGAAGCAAGCCACAGGAAAAGAGGTTCTACCAAAACATTAGGAGGAACTTCCTGACAGTAAGAGCTATTCAACAGTGGGATATACTCCCTCAGAGCATGGTAGTGTCTCATTATTATTATTATTATTATTATTAATTTCTAAAGTGCTCCTTCTTTGAAGGTCTTTAAAGGTCTCTGAAGGTCTTTAAACAAAGGCTAGGTGGCCATCTGCTGGTGATGCTTTCAATGTGTATTCCTGCATGGAAAGGGGTTGAACTAGATGGTCTTTGTTATCTGTTTAAAGCCTTTGATTCTATAATTCTAAAGTGGAATCATAGTGCCATGATAATGTAGAATGAAAGGGCCCTCAGTCTTCATAGTAAGGGCAATGAATTCAGCTTTCTTACCGACAGAGACCACATTCCCGTAATTCTCCATCATCACATCATTGTACTGTACATAAGTCTCTGCTTCTTCGTCAGCAGTTTCCATTC
>NW_024825983.1:0-1580 GCF_019175285.1 Sceloporus undulatus
AGGTCCTCCAGGGCAACTCTGTGGTCAACATCCAACAGACACTGACCGTAGAACTGCGCCAGAGGAGCTACAAAGGCCTAGTATTCTCTGTAGGAATCTCTAGGTCTTCCAGGACAACTCTTTGGTCAACATCCAACAGACACTGACCATAGAACTGCAATGGAGGAGCTACAAATGCCTAGTAGAGTGTTCTCTCTAGGAATCTCTAGGTCCTCCAGGGCAACTCTGTGGTCAACATCCAACAGACACTGGCCATAGAACTGCGCCGGAGGAGCTACAAAGGCCTAATAGAGTATTCTCTCTATGAATCTCTAGGTCCTCCAGAGCAACTCTGTGGTTAATGACCAACAGACACTGACCATAGAACTGCAATGGAGGAGCTACAAAGGCCTAGTAGAGTGTTCTCTCTAGGAATCTCTAGGTCCTCCAGGGCAACTCTGTGGTCAACATCCAACAGACACTGGCCATAGAACTGCAATGGAGGAGCTACAAAGGCCTAGTAGAGTGTTCTCTCTAGGAATCTCTAGGTCCTCTAGGACAACTCTGTGGTCAACGTCCGACAGACACTGGCAATAGAACTGCACTGGAGGAACTACAAAGGCCTAGTATTTTCTCTAGGAATCTCTAGGTCCTCCAGGGCAACTTTTAGTTAAAGCTGACCATAGAGTTGCACTGGAAGACCTAGATATTCATAGAGAGAACATATTAATCAAATCCATAAATATCAAAGCCGCAAATATGGAGGTATGAGTGTATTTCCAGAATAAAGTCCTTAGCCATATAATAACCACACAATGGCCACTCCCAAACATTATGTACATCTACATATTATGTTATGACTCTGCCCACGACTATTTGATTTTATAGTTAATGTTTTATGTAGTTTTAATTGCAGATTGTTTAATTCTTTTTTAAGGGGCAGATATTGTGTATACGATATTATTGTATGATTTTATATGCTGTTAGCCACTTTGGTTGTTTTTACAAAAAGTGTGACATAAATAAAAATTTTATTTTTATTTATTATTATTATTATAATTTAAAAAGAAGAAGTCACAAAGCTGAGAAGAATTGAGGACTCTTTGTTAATTGAAACAATCCCTTCATATGAATGTGCTGTTTCCCCTGCCCTTCTGTTTTGTTCCAGCTGGCCAAGCAATATGGACATATTTACACTATATGGGTCGGCCATTACCCTCTAGTGGTCCTGTCTGGATTCCAAACGGTGAAGGAAGGCCTGGTCACCCATTCAGAAGGCCTGGCCGGACGACCGGTGACCCCTTTACTTAAAGAAGCCTTTAAAAAAAAGGGTAAGTACAGCAGGGCCTCCACATTCGTTGGGGTTAGGGGCACAGGACCCCCGTGGAAGCGGAAAACCCACCAATAATAAGAAATACTACTTTTTAAATATGAGAAACCACCTCTCTAGGGATCTCTAGGTCCTCCATCACAACTCTATGGTCAACATCTGCCAAAGCCTTACCTGAGAATAACTCTGGAGGACCTACATATGCCTAGAGGTGTTTTCTCTAGGAATCTCTAGGTCCTCCAATGCAACTCTATGGTCAGGATCTGCCAAA
>NW_024825984.1:0-1580 GCF_019175285.1 Sceloporus undulatus
GGGGGGGGGGGAGCAGGATCTGAAAAAATGCCAACCACTTTTTGCAGCTCCTGCAGCTAGACAAGCAATTTTTCTGGACCCGGGTAATGAAGGGGGTATGTAGCAGCAGATACTACTACCAAAATATGGTGCCCCCTTCACTGCCCCTACTGATGCCATGATATGGGGGGGGGGCATTTTGCTTCCAACCTTAGGCATGAGGAATACTTGTGATACTTCCATCTGGTTTACATGCCATTTAGCATCAAATATATACACATTTTGTTTAATAAATTTTGGGTGGATCCCTACATAAACAGAATTGTTGTGCCCATTGCAAACCAGGTACCAAGTGGCTTGCATATGGCTGAGATGCCCCATGGAGTTCCAGCTATAATGAAATGTGATAGTCATATCATTTGAACAACTCCTCAGTTAAGGAAACCAGAGAAATACAGAGTTTCTTTGAGGTGCAGGGGATGTAGAAAAGAGCATGGAAAACTTGGAAACTGGAACTGTAAGTAAACAGTTTCCTCCAGCACTTTATTTCATGTGCTAGCAAGGTGGCAAGTCTGCCAAAAAAAGTTGCAAGCAGATCTCAGCAGCCATAAGCTCTCCCCAACCAGATGCTGTGTAGCAGGGCCACCCTGACCATTAGGCAAAATGAGGCAGTTGCCTCAGGCAAAAAAATGCTAAAAAGCAGCAACAATGTTGGCACAGAAAACTCTATGTCTTGTGGTCAAATATATGGAATACACGAGCCTGGGGAAGAGCATAGGTCTCCAGTAAGACTCCAGTACCTAATCAAACCCAAGGAGATTATCACGCTAGCTGCCTTTTTCCATCCTTCTCCCGTTCTTAACTAAAAATGCTTCTTTTCCGTAATAGGAGATGTTCCAATCAGGGACGGGATAGTAATGATCTGGACACAGAGCTGTGTGATGAGACACGGTCCCAGCCCAGTCTCAGTCTGTGCCCAGAATGGGAAAGAGGTAGTGCAATAATCTCCTAAATTCTTAGCTTGAGGTTTTTTCTCTCTTAGAGGCTGAGGAGACAAGCCAGGATAGCATGGACTATGCCAATGCTATTCTGGCCCCAAATGCTCACCCAGGACATCCCTGGGTCAGTCCCTGGGTTGGTGTGTGGATACGTGGATGTTTACACACCTGTCCCCATGCAGACCCAAGACCTGCTACCGATGTGCACGCCTTACCTTGCCACTGAGGTACCTTGTTACTGAGAAGCCCCCTGTTGCCATATCTGATGTGGCTACACCCACATGGCTAGGTGCACTGTTTCACATCACATGGGACATGGAAATGGGAGGTTTCTCAATACCAGCAATGATGTAGCAAGGTAAGGGGCACTGGGGGGAGGGGCATATAAATAGCTGGGGTTTGCTGCTGAGTTTTCAGGAAACTCTGTGGCAAACCAGTGGTCGAATTGACACAGTCCGCCGCTTTGCAGCGGTCTGGCGCCGCCGCCAGAAGGTCCGCGGGGGAGCCGGAGCCTTCAAACGGCCCGACTCCCGCGCGGACCGAAAAAAGAAGCTCCAAAATGGAGCTTCTTTTTGCGTCGCGTTTGCGACGTAGCGAGGCGCC
>NW_024825985.1:0-1580 GCF_019175285.1 Sceloporus undulatus
GTTGATGATAACAAAATTCAATCAGATTTGAACTGCCATGGATTGCTTTGATCTGGTTTGTGTTTATTGTTTTAATTAAGCTGTTTTAATTTGTTTCATTTTCTGAGCCTTTATCCCATCTCCCTGCTCAGGTTCCAGTAGCAGATGTTGGGCAGCCATTACAAAACTGCACATAGCAACAACAACATTACTTAGGTAGTTTGATTTAGAAACATTGGATTCTGCAACAGAATGTTGCAGTCTGTTTCCAAATGTCTATGATGAGTATTCGTAACCTCGCCAGAATTTGGAAAAGTTATTTTTGGACAACAGTTCTCAGAATCCACTATACAGCATAACCACCATTGGCAGGTTTTGAGGGATGCATATTCCTAAAAACAATTTTCTAAGCTCTGGGTCAACCCAATCGACATTTAGTGTTGTTCAGGTATTGTGGAGGTAGGAGAAAAAACATTCCTTTTGCCCATCCCTTCCCTCCACTGAAGCAGGTGATGGGACACACTGACAGTAGATAATGGAACAAATGGGACAGAAGATGGGACAAAGTGTCACTGCACAAGATTCTGCAGAGCCACTACTGGTTAGAATAGATCCATCATCTTTTACTTTTTCCAATTGGGAACCAACTAATGGTTTCCAAACTTGGTTCTTCAAGTTGGTTGTTGGACTTCAATTCCCAGAAACCACAGCCAGTATGACTAATGGGATCAGGGATGCTGGGAACTGTAGTTTCACAGCATCAGAAAAGGTATGAAAATAATATTTGAAAATATTCAAAAAAAATAGTAGAAAACATGTTTTTCAAGTATTGAGAAATCCCAAAGAGAAGACTCCTGGACTGGTGAGAATCTTCACATTTTGGGACTTATTCTGTGCAAAATTTACATGTGGTTATTTTGTGCATAAAATATCATTTTCTATAGAGGAAAGAATTGTGAAGAATTACATCTCTACATCAGATAACCCACATTTGAGAATCATTTGCTTTATCAGAAACATACATCGGGAGGCCAAGCTGGAATCCATGGTCTACATTATATAACTTTACTAATACTTAGGTATGTAGCTGAGGCACAAAGAAACCCTTTTAGTGAATGGTGAAGATGTGTAACAGAACACTGGCAAGGATGTCCTGATGTACATCAACCTCTACTGATGCAGATCAGCAGTCCTTAGCCAGCACCCTGATACACAATGGGACTGAAGTTCATTGGCCACTTTGCTGGCTTCCCTACATAGTAACATAACAACAGCTCCTTGCTGGAAATTGAGGTTATGGAACTGCCCAGTTCTAATTCCCGCAGACACAAGTCCACTTAGAAAGATGTAAACCCCAACTGGATTCTAACCAGTCTTTGTAATTTCACCCACATAACTACATGCTAGTAGAGCTGAAATTGTGGACCTCTTTAGGCCAGGTTGCAGCCCCGCAATGAGCCCTGGTTCATCAGTCAAAAAACAATCGCGTAGAAAATATTTTACTAGACAATCTGGGCTGATTTTAGCCAGTTTCCTGGACCCGAACAGGACCCGGAACAATGGATGCAAGCTGCAGGAAAAGAGATTCCACCTGAACATTA
>NW_024825986.1:0-1580 GCF_019175285.1 Sceloporus undulatus
TAATTTCATAACCGGAATAATATAGTACATTGTGTGTTCCATACTTCCACAATATTAAACAGCTTGGCTTGACAGATAAAAAGGATGCTGGTACAAGTTCACAGGAATAGTGAATTCACTGAAAACAAATTCACTGAAAACATAACCCTTGAGTCACTTTCTTTCAGATTCCTTCATAATGACTCACAATACAAAATCCATAATAGGACATGGCCACTTTCCCCATTTTTGTTCAGCTTTACTGACTACTGCTTCCAAAGTCAATGAGCTTTGCACTGTGGTAACATCACATAATCAGGAGTTATTGTCTCAGATGACAGAGAACACAGGGACATAAAAAACCTGCCTTATACTCAAAATTTTGGTCTATCTTGCCCAGTTCTGTCACTTTGGACTGGGAGCAGACCCTCAGGTCTTAAGGCAGGATCCTTTCCTAGGCCTACCTGGAATACTCTTGTATTCCCTGGTGGTTTCCCATTCATAAACTTGCCAAGCCTGACCTTGCTTAACTTCTGATGTTGGATGAGATATGGTGGTATGACCTTAGAACAAAATATCAGGCTTCTGTTCCTACTGTCAACCACACATGTGCTATAATCTTGTTTCCCAGCTTTAGTCATTAACCAGAGGTTAGTTCATTTACACAAGTCTCCAAGTAATCTCATCCCAATTTACGATGGTGGTGGGAGCTGCAATCATGTGGATGGAGCAGGCCATAAACAGGAAAGTACATATGGACACTAAACCTGATGTCTTTGATTTTTTGCTATGGTGATCAGGGTGGTTTAAAGTAGCCTTTCTATGTCTCAGTTTCACTATGAAAATCCAAGGATAGGCTTGTCAGACTATGTACATTTAAGATGTGATCATACCCTTCAGTTTGAGCATCTGGCAGCACTGTCTGATTGTATGTTATTTCTTTGCTAGAGTCTTCCTGCCATATTCTACTGACCACCTTCTTTAAAGTCTTCTCCCCTTCCGAATAAGCTGGGTTGCCATAGAAACTTGTTGTCTTGACCATGCAGCCTTTCACAGTTCATGGCTGCTTCTGTCAGCATGGTTACAGGCTTAACAGACTTCAGGTGTCAAAGAGCCTTTCTTTTCAAATTCTTAAAAAAAAGAAAGATTGATTTTGAATGTTTGTGCATGCAAAAACACTTTGAGATTGTGTCAGCAAGGAGAGGGTGGGGAGTACTCCACACAGCTCAATTTATGCTAGTGTAACAGTCATTTCCTTTTACCCAAGTCATCTTGGGAAATGTAGTTTTGTCAAGGATTTATAACAAAAAATGTTGCTGCACTCATCAAACTACAGCTCCTGAGATTCTGGGAGGAGGTGGGGAAACATGAAAGTTCAGGCAGTGCAAAGCAAATATGTGTTTGTTGACTTGGGATTGCAAGTGTTTACTTATTTTTATTTATTATTTGTTCATTAAAAGCATTTTAACCTGCTTGTCATCCCAGCATGTCAATACGGTGTAAAAGGTACGGGGTGAGATCCTAGATCAGCTACTAAGGTTCAAAACACACTTCAGAAATATTCCAGTTTGAGACCGCTTTAACTGCCCTGGCTCAGTGCT
>NW_024825987.1:0-945 GCF_019175285.1 Sceloporus undulatus
ATGAATTAAAATTTTGAATGGAGTGTAAGGATGGAAATGGCTCCAGAAAAAGGGAGCCCTGAGGTAGTACAGTGGTACCTCGGGATACGAATTACCCAGGTTACGAAATTTTCGGGATACGAAAAAATCCCATAGGGAATTATTGTTTCGGGTTACGAATGTTTTTTCGGGTTACGAAAAAACTCGGCGCTATTTTAAAGGGAACCGTGGCTTTTTTTCCATTAGCGCCTATGGCATTTCGGCTTACGAAGGCTTTTCGGGTTACGAAAGCGGCCGCGGAACGAATTAAATTCGTAACCCGAGGCACCACTGTATGTTAAAGTTATTTAGATACAAGATATTAGAATGCAAAGAATATATATATTTACAAAGGAAAATGTTATGTATTGTATTGTATTCTGCAACAATATTAACTAACATTTTTAAAAAGGGGGAAAAAGAAAGGGATTAATGCCAGTTAATAAGTAATTCATTGGTTATTGTAAGGCTTCCACTCCTTGTTTCCCTTTAGTTTTCTTTTTGGCATTACTGGAAAAGTGTGATACACCTGTAAGCCCTTGCTCTGAATCCTGTACTTTTACATTGATCTATTTAGCTCTGTGCCTGGGACAAAAGTAACAGAGAGCACTTAAGCTTGCAACCATGCATTTTGAGTTTAAAATATGAAATCTGATTTACCTATAAAAAGAGTAATATTCAACTATTTTCTGTTGATCCCAGAAAGCAAGCAGGCAAGCAATGGCCTCCAGAGACTTACAAAGCAACATTTTGGCCTGTTACAGACTGCCAAAATAAAGCTGCTTGGGGTCTCTTTGGATGTATGCTGTTTAAATGATGCATGCACCCTAAGAATCCAGAAGCTGCACCAAAGCTGCACTCCAGTGCTTAGGAATTGAGTGTGGCTTTGGCACGACCTCCGGACTCTTAGGACCCATGCGTCATTTA
>NW_024825987.1:1045-1580 GCF_019175285.1 Sceloporus undulatus
AAAGCTGCTTGGGGTCTCTTTGGAGGTATGCTATTTAAATGATGCATGCACCCTAAGAATCCAGAAGCTGCACCAAAGCTGCACTCCAGTGCTTAGGAATTGAGTGTGGCTTTGGCACGACCTCCGGACTCTTAGGACCCATGCGTCATTTAAATAGCATACCTCCAAAGAGACCCCAAGCAGCTTTATTTTGGCAGTCTGTAACAGGCCACTGTTTTCTTTTTTCTGTAAACCAGTGAGGCTCTGTGGGATGGTGAATCTCCTCTGGATTTTAATCCAAATTTTGAAGGAACAGTCCACAGTGGTAAGCCTATTTTGAGGCTAGGATTTATGACTTTTGATGGCATATTTGAAGTATGGACTAAAACCTAGAGTAGGAAGGGTAAAATGAAGACAATTAATAAAATAAGAATTCTGACCCTATGAAATTTTCCTTCAGTCCCCAAATTTCCAGCACTGCCAAAAATTTAACATCATTCAAACCTAGAACTCCTACATTTGCTGTGTTTGCATTCCCTTGCTCTCCCCCCCCCCC
>NW_024825988.1:0-1580 GCF_019175285.1 Sceloporus undulatus
TTTCAGATTTACATTGTTTGTTGCCTTATCTATTGTCAGAAGATGATAGTAATTGAAAAGCGGGATAACACTCGCTGTATTTTGAATCACTTTAAATTGAACCGCTGTATTTAAATTCGTTTTAAATCACAAGTGAGACCATGCCCTGTGAACCCCACTTCTTGGAAGATGAACTGAAGCATCTGGACCGGGCTCTACAGGCCAATGGTTATTCCAGCTCAGACATCAGAAGGGCTACCAGGCCCAGGAAAACCCAGAGAAGTGAAGACATGCAGCCACCCAAAGGGAAGGTATTTTTTACCATACATCAAAGGACTCACAGACAGAATAGGCAAAGTGGTGAGGAAGCACAACCTTCAAATGGTTTGCAAACCGACGAAGAATATCCAGCAAATGCTTTGCTCAGCCAAGGACGAGAGAGACCCTCTCATAGCCACAGGAGTTTACCACACACCATGCAGCTGCAGACAAGTCTACATAGGGACCACCAAACGCAGTGTGCAAACAAAAATCAAGGAACACGAGAGACACTGCAGACTGGGCCAGCCAGAAAAATCAGCAGTAGCAGAACATCCCACAAAACATCCAGGGCATAAAATACTGTTTGAAAACACTGAAATTCTGGACCATGCCAACCACTAACATGTCAGGATGCACAGGGAAGCCATTGAAATCCACACTTGGACAATTTCAACAGGAAAGAGGAATCCCTTAAAGTGAACAAGGTTTGGCTACCAGTCCTGAAAGCAAGATAGACAAATGCAAATGAGAAATCTCCCAGGGTCAGGGGTTTCCCAGAAGACAATGACACTAATCAAGCAGACATTAGTCCTCTTGTGCAGACCTTCACACCCTGAGGACTGCCATTAGCAACCAACAATACACATGCAAATCACTCCTGCCTTTCCAGATGACACAATATATATAGCCAAGTCCTTTCCAAGCAAACATTCCCTGAAGATGCCAGCCACAGATGCTGGCGAAACGTCAGGAAGAAACTCTGCTAGAACATGGCCACACAGCCTGAAAAATCCACAAAAAACTATCTATGACCCATTACAAACAGGCGTATAGTACGGACTGGGTCCGTACTAGGGTTAGAAAGGGGTGTCACTTCTTGACACCCCTAACCCTAGTACGGACCTAGTCCGTACAAAATGGCGGGGCCCTATACAGATGGGCACCGCCATGACTACGTCATGACTGTGCCGCCTCTAAATGGGGCGGCGTGGAAGTGACATAGTGGGGCCGCGCGAGGGAGCCTAGGATGCCCTTTCCGCAGCCCTGGAAGGAGTAGGAGCTCCTTCCAGCTTTGTGTTGCTGGACACAGCCTTTAGATGGCTGCGCCAGCGACGCAGAGGAGAAAGGGGCCCAACGGCCCCTTTCTCCTCCTCCCCGCCATCGCCGGGTGTCCTTGGGGCTTAAAGCCCCAAGGACACCCCTTTGATTGAAAGATTGTATGAATCTCTAATTCCCAGCCTGCCTGCCCCCTCCAGCGGCAACTGGGCTGGGAGGAGGTTTGGGAAGGGCGCGTTCACTCTTCCTATGCTTTTCCAACCCGGTTACCCCCTCTGGAGGCA
>NW_024825989.1:0-1580 GCF_019175285.1 Sceloporus undulatus
TTTTTCCCTCATTCTTTTTCAGTAAGTAAATACCATGAAGATCTTCATGATTCTCAGACATGGAGACCTTCGCCTTCTGTCCAGCATCACTCTTCCCTTCCCAAGCTGCCTGGGGACCCATAGCTAACTGTCCCTCCATTTTCTACTCTGAATGACCCACAAGTATGATGCCACTTGAACCCAGACTCACCCTTCTTGAGTATTCCAGGAAAGCAGAAGCCAGAGCATCCACGGCCACAAGAAAGCACACTGAGGAAGAAAAATAAGTGTATATACCATCAACAAATTTTGGAGAATCAAAGCTGCCTCAAAATGGCTCATTTTCAATTAATTACAAAACACCGAGAGAATTGTAAGTCTGCAGAGAGAGTATAACATGAAAACTACCCAGACACCCATAGATAATATTGGCTGAAATCCTGATGAGGGTCATTCACACTTATCTTTTCTTTTTTTTTACCAAGAAGATACTGTCTCCTTGGTGATGCCATTCCAAATTGAAATTTTCACAATGTTTGCCATGATCGAATCTCTCCATGGCATTTTATCCCTATTGCTGTTCACACTCGTGTGTGTGTGTGTGTGTGTGTGTGTGTGTGATTGAGAGTGAGAGAGAGAGAGAGAGAGAGACAGCAATAGGAATAAAATGGCACTAGAGATTCAATCATGGCAGGAGAGATAAAGGAAAAACTAAAACAAAACAAACATTTATATACCGCTTCATACCACCTAAACAGTGTCTAAGCGGTTTACAACTGTAAGCTAATTTGCCCCCAACAATCTGGATACTCATTTTAGCGAATTCGGAAGGATGCAAGCCTGAGTCGAGCTTGAGCCCTTTTACTCGTCTTGAACTCGCAACCTTGTGGTTTTGTTGCGAGTTCAAGACCAGCAAAAAGGCTCAAGCTTGAGGGGAAGGAAGAGGGGGAAGAGGAGGGAAGAGGAGAAAGGAGGACACAGCATGTGTGGGAGGAGAGGAGGAGGAGGAGGAGGAGGGAAGAGGACAAAAGAGGACTAGCAGGTGGATAAAGGAGGACATGGCGGCAGCAGCAGGGGAGAGGGAAGAAAAGGAGGGAAGAGGAAGAATTGGTGGACAAGCCAGATCATTTTGAAAATAAAGATGCCTTCATTTTCAAAATGATCCCATGCAATCCGGTAGTTCTCACTACCAAAGATCCGGATCATTGTGGTACCATGAAAAAGATGCAGAAGTTGACCCAGTGCCAAATGCATCAGATCAAGTGGGCTTTTTGGTGCCTTCCCCCACAAAGTGCACTGAGTGCAGTCAGGGGTTGAATATGAAATAACACCAGTTCCACACTGGGTTATTTCATAGTGTGAATGACCCCTTAGTTTACAGCATCAATGTAATTCTACTGATGTAGGTGGTGTAGGGGTTTCAGTGTTGAACTAGGATTCACATCTTTGCCCATCCATACAAATCCACTGAGTGACCTTAGACAAGTTACGCTCTGGCCCAGTTTGTACAGGCCAAATGAAATGGCCTCCCCACTCCATCTTCTTGGCAGGGCAACCAGGCAATATACAGCTCAGTCCCTGGTTCTAGTGCAAACAGACCA
>NW_024825990.1:0-1580 GCF_019175285.1 Sceloporus undulatus
ATTATTATTATTATTATTATTATTATTATTATTATTATATTTCATATGTAAAACCTATCAGTATTTAATTGTAAGACTTCTGTAATTAAATTTATCTGCCAAAGTTGGAATGTTTGTTAAAATTTCAAGGCAACATAATTAATGACTGGTAGTAATTTTTTCAGTTGGCAGACAAAAACATATTACAATATATTCTCTTGTTTTATTTACATAATTGTACACGTTTTGTATCTTTGCCTCAGAAAAAAGTAATGGAAAACTACATTCTTTTTCTATGGTATAATTCTATATACGTTCATGAGGGGTCAGATATGACTGTCAAATCTTCTTAGCTATTATGTGACCTAAATCACATATTAACCTTGACATTATCTCTTCCTGTCATTTCTTTTAGCTCTAAGCACATATATTATTACATTTGGTTTATAATTAGGTTTCACTTTATTAATCAGGAAGATGCTTTCATTAATGACATTAAGCAAGTTTTCACTAGGTGATGGAATGGCCTAACCTGTGCCAGCAGGAACACTTAGCATGGGGTGCATTGATTTCTCCACAAGTTCAGAGGTACAAATTATGATAGCATGATTTGCAAAACGAATTAGAATTAAATTATAGAGCACTGAAGAAGACTCCTTCCATCTGTTACTATCTCTATTACACTCTCCTTTCATTCAGTAGTGAAGGAATTGAAGACTATCCACAAATTGCTTTTAAAGCTAAGCTAAAATGAGAGAGAGAGAGAGAGAGAGAGAGAATCTGTCATGCAACAAGTCCAGAAATTCAACACTGCCATTAGCATGAATACAGGAGTAACCCAGAGAATATGTATATTCAAATTTATTGATTAATTTCAACTAATTCGAACCTTTCTGAAGCCAACACTGCCATGTTGAGTCTGCCACGAAGGCTGCATCTGCATTGCAGAAATAATGCAGTTTGATACCTCTATAACCATGGAGCCATGGCAGTTAAAGTGGTGTCAAACTGCACTCTCACTAGAGATGTGGCAGATATCACACCTCCTGAAAGTGATAGTTCTTCAAGAATTGGGATCTTTCCAAGAGAAAGAAGCCTTGAAGAAGTCTTGAAACCCAAGTACTGGCAAGATGCTTCTGGTCTGTCTACTTCTGGAATAGCCCATATCCCATTGCTTTTCAATCTCTAATAAATCTTGCGTTGCCAAATCCTATTGTAATATAACCTGAATCTTATATTTGTCAGGTGCTTCTTTGTCGTATCTCAAAGCATAAGAAACTCTGCTGAATACCTACGTTTCCTTCTGCTGTTAAAGGTCCAGGGGCTCAAAGGAAGTATAAGAGTAATGTACAAAATGTGTTGGGCTGCAAGTTGTGCTCAGCTTTACATGCAAAGCATGTGAGAAAATCCAGCCTTCTGTGTTCTATCTGTGTTCTATCCATAAAGAATTGTTGATTGTTCTAAGTGGGAAATTAGCAGTCTTTATACATGCTGGTCAGTGCCTTAATGAGTCACTATGGCAGGATACAGACCGCCCCTTTCCCCAATGGATCAGGGCTTGAGCTGCCACAGCAACAGCCCCAGAGGCCCTGATCCACCAC
>NW_024825991.1:0-1580 GCF_019175285.1 Sceloporus undulatus
ATATATATATAGAGAGAGAGAGAGAGAGAGAGAGAGAGAGAGAGAGAGATTTAGATAGATATATTTCTGAACATATTATCTCTCAAGATAAACACCTTTTTTTAACCAAGACCTGTGCCAGAATATTCAGGAAGTGCAAGGCCTAGTCAGTAGCGATGAGCACAGGAAATGAAGATAAACTTCATTTGCATGCGTTTTCACAAATAACAGGTTTGCAAACATCCCTAGATGTTGGTAACCAAACTATGTTGCTTTTCCAAGAAACACACACTGTTGCTCTTATTTTAAAATGCACTATTATAAGTTCACATGTATTTGTTCCCAACCCACTTAGCACCAAGCTGAATGAGAAGACAAACGTACAGACGAATGTTCTCGTGTTAAACACCAAATGGGGAACTTCTGATATTTTGCCTCAATTAGAAGGTTTAAAACTGATGTGAAAGTTCTTTCCTGAGAATTTTTGGCTCTAATTGTGGGGGAAGGCAAAATCACCTGGATCACTTTTCTTTTGCCTCCACTGCCAGTTATATAGAATCGCTGGCATTACTTTTCCTAGCAGCAGACACTTTTATTCCCCCAAATCATAGCAATACTATTTCAACAGATAGAATCATTTAAGGGGGTCATGGTTAATCTTTAAAAGGTAGCTATTAGGAGAATAACCACTGTCACTATCAGAACTTTAACTAATTCCCCTCTATTTTGGAACATCCTCTGACAATATCAGCAATAATCCAGTCTATAAAAGGGGGAAGGGGAGCTAATTCCTTAAGGAAAGGTCTCATTGATGACCAAATGTAGGGGAAACTGACAAACTAAATACAGTAATAAGTCCAAACCCTTTAGTTATCTATATACTGCAATAAGGGTAATTAGGAATGCAATGGTATTTTTATGCATGTTGCCAACATTCTGCAATAATGGCACTGTTGCTTAATGCTTGCTCTACAGTGCTTCCTCTATTTCAACAGTGTGGATCACTTCCAACATTTTGAGCTTTAATGGAACAAAAATGTTTTAGCTCCATGCATTTATACTACCATAGTGCATAGAATAGGATCCTCATGGGTTGAAATCATTCCCATGAGGATCCTATTCTATGCACCATGGTAGTATAAATGCATGGAGTTAAAACATTTTCCTCATAGGAGAAAGGCAAGAAATATTGTACAGTTCAAACTTTTTTTCTCCACTTCAGCCCATCAGGAAGAAAGGCAACCTTAACATTTCCTTTAATACCAGAATACAAGACTCAAAATCCAAACTCAACAAGACGGTTCTGAAGCCCTGCCATCATGGCGAATTAATCAAACAAACCTGTGAGCGCATTCTCCCACTGGTACTAAAATATATAGTCTCAAATACAATGTCCACAAATATTCAGCTTGAACTCAGTGTTTTGAAAGAATTACAGAAGCTGAAGTTCCTAGGATGCGCAGCATGTGGGTGTGCACCACACATATGTGAAAGTACCCTGGCTCTCCATAACCCAAACAATAACTTGGTCCTTCAGCCCTTAGTTTCATACCTGAGGCCTTAATACCACTTAGTACTGCATCCAAAAAAGTAGGTTTAAA
>NW_024825992.1:0-1580 GCF_019175285.1 Sceloporus undulatus
AGAATTTTAGCAACTTCAAAGTGTTGTTGCCCATCAATCATCATGGGTAGAGGTTGAGAGTCAGTCGTCTTCCATTGACCCGTGCTCCGATCTGGTTTCAATAACCTGAAATGAAAAACGGGGTGAAGATGACGATAGGATTTGGGCAGAATGAGTTCGGCAGTGACATCATTCACCAGTCTTTTAACAGGGAAAGGGCCAATGAACTTAGGACCCAACTTCTTCGAAGGAAACCTGGACTTCAAATTCTTTGTGGACAGATAGACCATGTCCCCAGGCTTAATATCCCAACCGTCTGACCTTTTCCTGTCTGCATACTTTTTGTATTGACGCTTGGCGTCCTGCAATGCCTTGGTAATCATAGGCCAAGCCCCTCTGACTTTCTCAGACCACTGAGTTACAGCAACAGGGTCAGACTTCTCAGTAGGCAAGGCAGGTAGCAATTTAGGCTCAAAGCCATAGTTAATCAAAAAAGGAGACTGCCCAGTGCTCCTATGGACAGCACTGTTGAAAGCCACCTCCGCATGAGGGAGCAAGTCATACCAATCATCCTGCAAATAATTAGTGTAGGATCGAAGGTATCTCTCAAGGGCCATGTTCGTTTTCTCACATTGTCCATCCGTCTCAGGATGATAGGCTGTGCTGAGGGCCAATTGAACCCCTAATTTCTTCTGCAGCACCCTCCAAAACTTAGAGGTGAAGGTACTGCCTCGATCCGAAATTATTCTATCTGGCAATTCGTGATATTTGTATATATTGGCAATGAACAGGTCAGCTAACTTAGAAGCTGAAGGCATCCCTTTGCAAGCAACATAATGTGTTTGTTTAGAAAACAAGTCCACCACCACCCAAATGGTGTCTCTGCCTTTACTCGGTGGCAAATCAGTTATAAAGTCCATAGCAATGTGTTTCCAGGGCGTGTCTGGCATAGGTAACGGGTGAAGTAGACCCCTGGGTTTTCCCACAACAGGCTTGGCTCTAGCACAAACAGGGCAACTCTTCACAAAAGCATCCACATCTGCGCGCACACCATCCCACCAATAAGTATAACGTAGCTTGTGCCAAGTCTTCAGATAACCCCAATGTCCAGCAGCTTTAGAATTATGGCATAGCTTTAAAATGTCCTCTCTCATGGAAGCAGGGACATAAACTCTAGAGTTCTTTACCCACAGTCCCTGTGCATTACGAGACAGCAAGTTCTTGTGGCTCAGTAGCCAGTCATCTGCATCCGCCACCTGCTGGATTCGTTGCAGAATGTCATCCAGCAGGGGTTCAGATTTAGTCTGTGCAGGGGGCTGGGATGAAGCCTTGGCCTTGCTGCGAGTAATTACTGCCAGGCCCAACTGTTCAGGGGAAAAGATAGTTTCTAGTGGAATGGCCTCTTTCCCCTCATGTTGTGGCAACCTGGACAGTGCATCAGCTAAGATGTTTTGACGCCCAGGGAAGAATTTCAGCTTGAATTTGTATTTGTAAAAGTCCTTGGCCCACCTCCTCTGTTTGGGGGTCAGTTTGCGAGGGGTTTGCAATGCCTCCAGGTTCCTGTGGTCCGTCCACACCTCAAAAGGTTGTGGAGCTCCCTC
>NW_024825993.1:0-1580 GCF_019175285.1 Sceloporus undulatus
TCAGAGAGTCCACACAGGAGAGAAGCCATTCAAATGCCAGCATTGTGGAAAATGTTTTTCTTGGAAGCCAAACCTAGTGAGACATCAGAGAATCCTCACAGGAGAGAAGCCATACAAATGCCAGCATTGTGGGAAAGGTTTTTCTTTGATGTCAAACATAGTGAGACATCAGAGAGTCCACACAGGAGAGAAGCCATACAAATGCCAGCATTGTGGGAAATGTTTCTCTCAGAAGTCAAACCTAGTGAGACATCAGAGAATCCACACAGGAGAGGAGCCATACAAATCTCAGCAGTAAACTAACATTGTTTTTGTCAATAAGGAATACAAAAAGTATATTTTCAACCCAATGGTGCAAAGAAATGCTTTTGTGATTTTGTGTGTTACGTTTGTCTATCTATATATCTGTTTATGTTTTAAAGTTATAATTTGTTAAGTTTAATTGCTATTAGTATAGATAATTGCTTCAGGTTATAAACTTGGCTGGGGATTATGGGTCATGGTATAAGTCAGATAGATAGGGAGTGCTGGGATTTTTTTACAACTGGCTAGAATAGTTATGAGAATGACAGCTTTTGGAAAGTGTGGGATGTTTTAACAGAAAGGGGCTAGTTTCTGGGAATGGCAAAGGGGGGCTTGTTTCCTTTGGGGCATAGCCTGTGGGAACTGAGGGTGAGGGCTAGGATTGGAAGAGGGTGGGGTTTTAGGTGTTGGGGTTTCAATGTATTCTTTGTCTTGGGGAGGGCAGTTCTGGTTTAAACATTGAATTTCTGATTATGTGTTCTCAATAAAGTTATTTGTCGTTTCAATATGTAGGACTCTTTGATGCACAGAAGTTCTGAATTTGCACAAAATACACTTTATTCTCTCATTAGTCCTCAGCTCCATTCCCAGCCATAAGAAGAACAGAGGCAAACACACACAAACACATACCTAACAGACAGATAGAGCTATATGTACAGAGCAGAGCCTTCCTTCCTTCCCTTTCCCTCCTGAGTCCAGCTCCTTCTTGAGCTCCATTCTGACATCCTCCAAGTCTCCTCAAAGGAAGGAAGGAAGAAAGAGAGGAAGGAAGGAAGGAAGAAAGGAAGGAAGGGTGCACTCCTTCCCTTTCTGCAAAGGCTCCCAATGGAATAAGCCTCAGCAGCAAAGCCATGGCGATCCCTGCGCATGCTCAGGAGGGGCCATTGGGGCATGTACACATGCTCAGTCTCAGGCCCTGAAGCCATTGCTGCTCTCACAGTCTGTTCAGAGGGAGGAAGAGATGGAAGTGGGGGAGAGAAATGTATGAGAAAAAGGGGGCAGGGGGCACTTGAGGAGGGGCATGCCCATGGGAGGAGGGGTCAGGGTCCTTTAGATGTAAAAAGGGCTTTGAGGAGGCCCTCCCTCCTGGAAAGTGGGGCAGAGGAGAGACCCTCCCTCCCTTCCTCCTCATTTGGGGGGAGATAAGGGCTCGCAAGCCCCCCCTCTTTGGTCTTCCAATGGGGGGCACCCTCTTCATCTCTGGGAAGAGGGGAGGCTCCCAGTCAAAAGACTTTTGTGACAAATAAAAAGCATCAGATAGCATAGGCTTCAATAGC
>NW_024825994.1:0-1580 GCF_019175285.1 Sceloporus undulatus
CTCTTGAGTCTTTGCTAGTCTCATTTTTTCAGCTTTGGCAATTAACTGTAAAAGAAAAAAGAGAGATAAATTTTCTAATTACTTTGTAAAGCTGAGATCTTCAAACTTCCTTAATTTAAACGAGACAGCATTTAAAATGCTCAAAGGAATAAGATTGACAGGATCATGCCCATTGTCCCTTTTCAAAATTGTAACACATAATTAACAAAGAATTTTCTTAATCCCCCAACAAAGCTGAATTACTCAGCTATTCAGTCCTTATCCTGAAAGTATTTGCTTTTCAAAAGGTGAATGATTTTAAATTGAATATCTTTATCTCAGAATTCTACAGATCTTGTTTCCAAAAGCATGGATTTTATAAAGTCAACTAAAACAGAAGGCAAATAGCAAGGGAAAGTATGTTGATGTTGTTGTGTGCCTTCAAGTCCTTTCTGACATATGATAACGCTAAAATGGCAAGATTTGTTTAGAAGGGCTTTGCCTTTGCCTTCCTCTGAGGCTGAAAGAGTGTGACTTGTGGAGAGTCACACAGTGAGTTTTCATGCAGGGATTCAAGGGAAAGTATGCTCCTCCTTAAAATCACAAAAAGATTGGCAATAGTATGGGGAAAACAGACCTAAACTAAAAAGACACAAACCTTTGTATACTTATCTGGCCATAAACCCCACTGAACACAGTGGGTCTTAATTTCAAGCATTTTAAAAAATAAGGCCCAGAAAAGATGAGCCAAATGAAGTGGCTTCTGGCTGCGCCTTTGGACCAGAACAAATCGGAACTGGGATAATCCCGCTCCTAGTGGGACAGGTTGGGCCCTGTGTCTGTGGACTGCTTTGGGGACAGGTCATGGAATCAGCTGGGTCCCAAACCGTTATTGATTTTATTTATATCCTGCCTTTCTCCCATACAGGACCCTTAGAATTAAAAAAAAAATCCAGCTAAAAACATAATATTTAAAAAATAATTAAAACAAATGGTTTATTAAACGAGACCTCAATTAGAAATTGTTTAAAAACACAACACATAAGAAAAACTCATTTAAAGCTCACCTACCCCTTCTGCAGCAACCCATTAATAGCGAAATGCCTATTTTTATTTTTGCTTTTGTTTGTTTGTTTAATTTTTTTCCACGCCTCTTCCAAATATGGGCCCATAGTAGATCACAGCTGAAAACTAACTATACAAAAACACACGCCCCTAAATGAACTTTCCTAATGAAAAAAGTACTAACATAAACTGTTTTAACTTTAAAAAATCTGAAAGAATTGAAAAGGTAACAATGAGGATAAAATACAGTTGATGCCACATGCTTTTCTGTAGCAAGCAGTTAACAATAAAGTGTCTAAATTAAAAGGTCTTTGCCTGCTGGTGAAAGGAGGGCAGACAGCCTCTCCTCCATTAAAAAGTCTTTGTCTGACAGCAGCAGGACAGTAAAGATGGCAGGAACCTAGCTCCCAGTCAAGGGAGTTCCACAGCCTGGGAACAGCTACTAAGGCTGTCTTGCAGGCTCTTGCCAAACATACCTATAATTTTTCTAAGGAGTCCATGGTGGCATACATAGTTCTTCTCCATTTCACCTTATT
>NW_024825995.1:0-1580 GCF_019175285.1 Sceloporus undulatus
TGGTGAATAGATGTAAGGCTTTGATAATGGTAATACGCTACCTATCCAGATCTTTATTCCAACTGCTGAGGATTTGGAATGGGAAGAAGTCAGTTGGTCCCGTGAAAACTGAGGTTGGTGAGCGCATTGAGGTGCTTAGCCATGAAAACAAACAATGTCTTTCTGTAACTGGACTGACACCAAAGAACAGCAAGTTGGGGCTGATATTTATGCGGAAATTGGTGCTTGGGGGCAGAAACTGAAGGTTTGGAAAGGTTTATATCACTTTAGAATATTTCTTGTGTGGGGAAAGAATGGCGTGAAACCGAATTGAATGCAGTGGGTGTTTGATGCAAATACCTCAGACAAAAGGTCACCTCTCAGATCCTTGTTGGCTCTGAATTTTGATCATGTTCACAAGCCAATGTACACTAGAATCTGAGGGTGACCCTCCCAGATGCAGCTCAAAAATATCACAGCAGAGTATGGTAGCAAATATCCAGAGATAGGTTTTGGCAATACGCTGACCACTTTAAAACTTAAAAATAAGTCACGGACACAGTAGATTTCATTCGGTTCTTTATCTTGAGTTGCAAAATAATACAAATAATTGAATGAATAATTTATTACAGCTCATGGCCAGATTAAAAAAAAACCAAAATAAATACAAATATTACAAAGCATCACAATAATAAATTATATTCTAGCAATAAGGGTAAACATCAATTCATAAAATGAAATCCTAAACCTGGCAGGAAAAAATTGTCCCAAATAACTTTGAGAAATATAGATTTAAAATAGTAGCTTTGGCACGATGGCTTAGAAACTTGTATCCTAATCGAGTATCTCCTAAGCTGAGTTATATAACATTTTGAGCAGAATACAAGCTATACATCATTTGTTTGTAGTGTTTATAGTGGCAACCCACTCATCCACGTCAAACTTCTAAAATGATTCATATAAAACATAACAGTCAACCGAATATAGTGCAGTAAACACCATATACATTCATATTAATTTCAAAAAGGAAGTGTATAAAAATGTAATATCCTGACTCTGTGTCATAATTATTTCAAGATATTTCATGGGTGTTTCTGCATCTGTTTCAAAAAAAAAAATCTGTAACAAATGATCACAGCTGCACAGTATCTGGCAACTTTAAAAGTCACCTACTCCTAATAATACAATTATTTGCAAGCTCTCCTCTCCGACTTCCATTAATTTCACCATCCCTTGTACACACAACTCCAATCCACACCAATCTGCATGTGAGCTGCATACTGTATTGGTTGTGAGTCATCTCCTGGTGCCACACAGCATGAAGCATCCTCTGCAGTTAGCTTCCAACATGCCTTGGGCTCTGACTCAGGACTCTATGGCAGTCTCATAGGATATGATGCCACCTGTCAATCAAAATATTTCTTCACATGTTTAATAGAATATTTTTTCAACAGTCCTTTCTCTGACTATCTGCTTCCAGTGATACCTTTAAGGCAGTCCCCCTCCAATCTCTTCTTTGCTAGCTCCTATGAGTAAGGATACAATTGTTCCATAAATTAAGGGTATCTGCAACAGGATCATGCTCAGGTCACTCACACCAA